>NC_137510.1:22835000-22935000 GCF_041902795.1 Electrophorus electricus
GCCCTTAGAGTTTGCTAACTCCAAGGTCTTAATGAGGACAGTTAACCTTAACACAGACATAAAATGTCTACATTTATATGTAGCCTTTACTGAACTAAGCTATAGCCCAGCCATCTGGGTGGATACAAGTTCCTTCCTTCTCTCTTTTCACAGCTGATGGCTTGGCACCATGGCCCTGAAAATAGAGCGTCACGGTTTCAAATCCTTATTAAAACCTGCAGCGTCGGGTCCCCGCGAAGAGGGCTACATACGGAGTGGCCCGAGACCTGGGGGAAATCAGGGCCTGCAGCTCGGACCGCGGGACCTTCACTTGGGCACCTCCTGACTGCTGTGGATGAGGGAGGCCAATTAAAGTCTAAATTAAAGAAAACACCACGGTCAGAAGGCCTCGGCAAGAACAAGTCCAGGTGTCGGGTGGGCTGCGGATGCCGAAGGACAGACATCATCTCACCCAGGGGAGCTGGCTCGGGAATGACCCGCATGTTGCACTAGGAGATAAAGAGAAAGCAGCGCAAGGCACAGCTCAGCGCAGCAGCTGGGAGCAGGGACTTTTGCACAAGGACCAGCTGTGGCGACGGATGAGGCCGCTGGGCTGGAACACACTGATCCGAACGGACGTCACTAGCATCGTTCTCGGCTGGGTCCCAGTTTTAATCAGAGGCAAAGCTGCCATGTTCCATTCTGCTCCCTGTCCTGGAGGAACCGTGCGCTGCTCTGACGAACCGTGTAGCTCACCCATGTAATGGTTGTGGTGCAGGAATGGTGAGGAGAAAGAAGTCGCTCTGAGGAGCACTGTCCTGGGCTTCTCAGTTGCTCTTGAAAACAGGCCATCATACTGCTCCCTGACACTGAGGACAGTGTGACATGGCGCAAAACAGCATAACAAACAAAAACAAAATTGCTTTCACATGTTCTAGATTGGAAGCTTTAGTTTCTACATATGCTAACAAGTTAGTTTTAAACTCATCACATTTTATTTATTTATATCTGGCACAGTCAAATTGCCAAAGATAAATTCTCTGGGCGTACTTCCTGGACCACCAAGTAAAGCAACGCAGGCCTGCAGTGTCTATGCACGGGCATTTCACAATGTAAGTGCAGTGAGACAATTAACTGGCTGGCGGAAGAACACGGACATGGCTGGCATGCACTACCGAGGTCTGAAGCTTGCATAAATAAAACAAAGTCCTGAAAAAATTAACCACACAATGATGAATGCCTGATTATGGTTTGGCTGAGAGCCTCACAGGCTGTATGCAGAATGTATGCCTTCCTGCTTTGGTGTTTAGATACATTAGGTGCCATTCTGGTCTATGGCCACTTGCTAAGCCAAGGAAATGCAATAATGTTCATAAGATTATTCATCTATATTTTGGGAGCAAACGTGAAGCCATCCACTTATGACTTAAACAGCATCCCTCATTTAAGAAAGAGAAACTATCGCAGCACATACAATAAGATCAAAAATAACACAAGCGCAGTGGTTGCACTGAACTAATCGACAAAAGGTAAAAGCTGGCACCAAAACATGAGTTGTTTTTAGGGAGACGGTGAAGGTTTCCTGCTAACACAACCCCCGCCACACACACACATTAGCATCCCAGGGGCTCAGTGGCCATACCAAGCGAATTAAGCTAATCATGTTCACATCAGAGCTCTGCAGACAGTCACGGGCAGGCGGTTGGGGGACAAGATTTCTTGTGGAGGCATCACATCAGGACACTAGCATCATTTCAGAAACACTCAGTGAACCAAGAGCAGATGAAATAGGACAGAGAAGGGAGAACACTAAAGGTACTTATAACATACAGTAGATCATATTTGTTAGGTGTTCGTAGTCAAATGCATACTATGACATTAACTGTCCACAGCTGAGAATATTCAAAATTGCTCAGTAATCCACCATAGGTTTACACAGACAATTGATATAATATACTTTGAAAAAACAGACCTGACTAATTTTGAAGACCATTTGACAAAGAAAAACAGGCTGGGAAAACCCACAGAAACCCACGAAAGGTTACATCAGATTTCTAAATCAAAGATTTAAAGTTCCAGGTAATATAACATTGTAAAGGACCAACAGAGGCTAATGCAACAACCAGGCAGGGATACTTTGGCACCGTTTCACACACTCTGTAATACATGCTGTAACACATCACTGCATATTAGATCCTGGTATACAGGACTGGTATACGACTCACTAATCCATCTCACCAGGATATACAATAATGACAGTGGAATGTCATTTGGACTGGCTAAGAGGGCAGTTACAAGTACTGTGGCAAATCCCACAGGCAAATGTGAATCATGAAGAGGCCACAATTAAAGCAGCTATAGTCAAATACCCACAAAGACTGAGGCAAGTCCTGAGAAGTCAACTGAACGGGAAGAACAAGATCCAGGCTATCAACACCTACGCTCTACCAATTATCAGATACCCGGCTGGCGCGATAGCCTGGCCAAAAGAGGAGATCAAAGACACTGACATCAAGACAAGGAAACTCCTCACAGTGCACAGAGGGCTTGTGGAGCAAATGGAGGAGGGCCAGGGATTAGTGAGCATCTACAACCAAGATCCAGGAAGTACACCAGGAAGTGCTTAGCGAGCACCTCAGACATCAGGAACCTGAGGCGGATGGGAATGAGGAGCAACAGGACCTTTTACGGAAGGATTAACCCCTGCACAGCATGTACCACTGGATGTACAAATGGTGGAAGTGGCTGATATGGAGGAATCTACAAGATCAATTTAGGCTGGGATCAATCAATCGATTGATGGATCTCTCTCTCTCTCTCTCTCTCTCTCTCTCTCTCTATATATATATATATATATATATATATATATATATATATATATATATTTTGTATGCCATATATATATATAATATTTACATTAGTTGTTATTGTGCAAGCATAACAGGAAAGATACCAACAGTCTTTTGTTCTACAAAATTTCTACAAATGAATTCTTTACAGTATCAGTTATTGACAATCCTGTGTTCTTATACCCAGGAATTAATTAATTAATTACATGCCTCAGGCTCTTCATTATGTCTTTGCCTCTACTGTTGAACTGTTAATACTATCAGTGCCATATGCTCGCACTTATATTTTGTATGCCAGTTGAGGCACTAAACAAACACAATCTCAGACTTTCCTTGAGTAAATGACTAGCTGGGAGTCTGGGGACCTAAATGGCCACTGTCTAGACCAGTCCAACCGCTGTCGATTTACCACTTTTCTAAAACCATTTGCTGCCCGTTGCTTTTTTGGGGTATCCCGTCCAGTCCCCTTGGGAACACACCTGCCGTTGATGTAGACTGTACCATTAAGCTGTCATGGGACGTCTGAAGCCGACCCATTAAAATGGCAGGAGCCCGAATTGGAGGCAGCCCGTGTGGTGGTCCCTTCCCCTGGCCAGCTGCGGCCTGATTAGACAGAGGTTCGCGGCACGGCTGGGGCTCAGCGCCGAAGGGCGGCACATGAGGAACGCACAAGCGACGGCTCACCGTCTGGGCTCAAGGCGTGAAAAGGCTGGTGAGTCACATGACCTAACTGGGCCAAATGGGCAGAGTGTTAGTGCAGGCGCTGGTGACACAGCAGGAGGCTGGCCAGGGATATTTACTCCTCAGCAGGCAAGGGGAAACCAAAAGGCGTGTAGGTGGTCTGCTTGTTTGCTGAGATGGGGCAGAGGGTTTGGTTGGTTTGACAGACTGAATCAACATGATCACCCACCAAGATTCCTTTGGCACATAAAAATCCCAACATCTGAAAGAAGTGTGAGCTATTAAGAATGGATTTAGAATAATCATATGAACAGCATTTCATGGCTTGGAAAAGAGGCCTGAGATGTAAGAAAACTGAACCTGAAGCTGAACATGTTGTCTGGACTAGCAGCAAACATGATGCGTTAGCAAACATCATGTAATGTGCAGCAGTACTAGCAGTTTAAGGTAAAACATTTATTTCAGTAACGCAGTTCAATTAATTTCTGCATGGCACTTCCATGCTTTTTTATAATGCAGTTAATAATGCAATGTCCTACAAATATTATTTTTACTTCAATAAGAAGTAATGTTAATTGCATAATCCTTGTCTAGCACTTGTCATGGCAACCCTTTTTAATGAGGCACAATACAGACAACAAACTGCTGCATATACTGCATTATATTTAACAGTTCCTGTAAATGGAAAATTTGTCTGTAATTTGGGATAATAATATAAAATGTGGCATTTCATCTGGCTACCAACAAAAAATAAAGAAGGATCCAGTTTTAATTAGTCAGTGACACCAGAATTTGTGATACAGAATGAGTGTTTGGCATTTGTTTCCCTTGAAGCAGAGCAGCAGTAGTGACAGATAGCACTGCACACTACACTGGAAGCTTTCTTACACAAGACCTCTTCCACCAGGGTTTTCTTTTTTTCTGATCATATTTAATATGTAAACATGGAAATATATTAAAATTATAAATCAAGAATGAGCTGCAAGTTTTTGGGTTTGTTTTTTTTTCATTTTATATTGTGTAATATAAAATAGCTGAACTTGTCAGTGAGTTGTAAGGATGTTAAAAGTGCGTTGTGACTTTCTGTGTGAGTGCTATTGCACCAGAGGGAACTGTGGGCTCTAATGATTGGTCTCCACTCAAATTAGTCAGGCGAAGAGACAGCCAGGGCCCGCTGTAAGTGTCAACAAGCCCTTTCACACACTGAAAATAAGCACAAATGTGTCCGAACTGTTGCGACATTGAGTCAAATCAAGGAATGTTTACTGGCTTGTGTTAGGAGAGTGCCATGAAAGTGCTGACAAATCCACTGGACTCATGTGGCGCCAGTCAAAAGAGAGATCCACTGATGTACAGCTCTTCAAAGAAAGATGAAGCTGAGAATACAAACCATCCCTCTCGTGTTCCAGGACCATATCACGGTGGGAACACACTAGCCATGAAATTGGTCATCACACAATCATGGCAAATCCAAAGGCTAATTTGATAAACAGCAGATAACTTGGCGTACATCCTCCTGGACCCTCAAGGTAGGAAGAAGGTTAGCACCTGTTTTAAATTCATTTCCCCTGCACACAGGTTTTAGTTCAGGAAACCTTCAAGCGCAAATAAGACCATGCCATTTCAGCCCCACTGAAGCAAATGTACCGTCCTATGCTGGTTATGAAATTAGGGCTAAATTACAGTCACGTTTCTCTATGACGAGCTGAGCAGGGTGGTGGTGAGAATGTAGTACAGTGGTTGGGGTAGAGCAGATAATCTGAGCAGCAGGGCTGCTCCAAGAGAATGTGGAGGCAGGGTGGTTCCATGTAGGCCCTCTATTGTTCTTGCCTTCATGCATCAGCTGTGTGGGCCCCAGGGTCAATGCCAGAGTTTCAGAGCTGCAGCGCTGGTCTAGTAGCCTGAGGGAGCCTCTAAGCAAGAGAGATGTAGGACTGCATGCATACACTTGTGAATGTAGACTCAGCACTGTGAACAATGGGGGGGACGAGGTCTGGAGGCTGGTTATAGTTGTGATCTGCCATTAAACCCCATGGTGCCTTATATAACATTTGCGCAATGCATTAAAATAAAGTGCAATCATGGCAACAAGTCAATGTCCTGGTAAAACCTCCAATTAGAGTGGTCCCATTGAGCCTTCTGATGTACACTTCACATTCTGGATCAGCAACTAGGTCTCGTCATTGAAAGTTCAACCAGCATTAGGACTCTGAAGGTATGGTACACAGAGGGCCGTATAGGCTTATTGCTGTCTGGGGAATCAGATGTCTGTCGCCCATGCTAAAATCCACGCTTATGGTATAGTCAGTGATTTCAACACAGTGAAGAACTGCAGAGTCAAGGACTGGCTTTGCCGCTGAGGACTGAGCATTTTGTGGTCTGGCAGATGACTCTGTTGAATCACGAATTCAATGCTGGCAAGATTTGAAGCTTTAGCCACTGTGATGAGAAAAATGAAAAAGATCATATACCAGGTTTTCACCACAGTGTGAAGCCCAACGAGAACATGTACATGGAAGACTTTCCAGAACAAATATAAAGAGAAGCAAGAATTATTGCTTGTCATTAGCGTAGTAACAGCAAGAGGTTTAAACAAGATAATCACATTTGAAATGGAACATGAAGTTGCTGAGTTATGGAAAAAGCTTTTTTTTTGCAGTCATTATATGAGACACATGAAGCATTTACTTATATGCTAAGAGGAAGGATAAAAAAATTATGATGGCAGCTGACCTGCAGTCTATTATTGTTATTGTTGTTGTTGTTGTTGTTGTTTTACGTTCAGGATAAGACAGAATCAAGGTTGGAAGCCTGACAGGTAGGGCCTTCAGGCCTCTATGGGAGAGGATACAGAGAGACTGCGAGGTAATGAGGCCAAACATACAGTCCAGGCTTCCTCACCAAGGTCCTCAAACCATTCAAGTCACGGGATCATGACTCACAGACCTAGAAGTTTACAAAAAGCATGGAAAAACGATTTTCTCTCAACTTCACTTGTTACAATATATATCCAATATTTGTAAAGAGAGTAATTCAGTTTAGTCAAATGAGAGGTAATCAGCATTTAAGACATTGTGTATTTCTTTTTTTGACAATAACACAGTTCTTATAACCACTTAAGCATTTGCTTAGCAGATGAAGTAAAAAACTGTGATTTAATTGTTGGCAAAAGCTATGCAATGAGAAACTGTTTTCTTAAACATTTTAAAGACAGCTTAAATCATCTGTGTATATTGTACCAAGATACCAACTGAATCAGGTAAGAACAACTCAGTTGAATCATGACAAATGTTTTTAAAACCCATATTGAACAGCTAAATCTTGGATTTAAAATGTAGGATCTGACACAATTTGGGATTCAAATAAGATAATACAAATGGTTTCCATAAAGATTTTAATTATATCAACACAAACCTTTAAACCTTTTTAGACCTCTCCTAAAACATTTACATTCTATATCCCACAGTGGAAATCTGATCATTTGGAGCAGAGGGAAAAACATTTGCCTTTGGCATCCATTATATTATTAATGCAATTACTGAAAATGTCTGTCTTAAAAATTTGCTGCAGATCAAACGCTTTAAGAGTGATATGACCTTAGATTTATAACAGAATAAACTGCACCTGCTGTTTCATTGCTTGAGTCTATTCAATAGTCTTGAAATCATAGATCATTCAAACTCATTGCTAAGTGAGCCCTCACCAATGTGTTTATAATATCAAAGTAAGACATAACTGTAGGGAAAAAGTGAAATTCGGTTGAGCAACTTTATTAGTGTCATAGCTGCATGCCCTCCAGCCTTCTTCCAGCCTTACTTTCTGCTAATGACACACACACACACACACACACACACACACACACACACACACACTCCAAGTGAAGAGTTGAGGCAGATGTCCTCGTAGGGGGTGAATCCCCCATTCGCTTTCAAAGTTCATAGAACTGAGCTCTCTGTGCACAGTCATACAACTCACATAGAACCCTCTCACATTTAGGGTAAAAGTCAAAGTATTAAAGAAATGTTACCGCTAACCTGCTCATGCCTCTACTTTCATGGGTTCTTGGTGGTTTTAGCCTGTGAAACGTGACCATGCTAATTAGTTTCAGCGTAGGCACACAGTACAGCCTGCTTAGTGGAACATCTGGATTCTGGTGCCTCTTTGTCAGTTTTATGCGTGTTAGCATGTTAAATAAACAAGGAACTGGTAACACTCAAAAGATGGTTCCCATTGCCAGGTCTCTCATTGTAAATCAAGTCAAGTGTCATTCTGTGATCTTTTAAACACTGGCGGTTGCATAATCCGTCCAGCAGTGCCACTGTAGTGGGTATATTCTTTGCACCATGCCTTCAACATGCTGCTGGGTGAGTAAAGATGCACAGTTCTCTTTAGGAGAAGAAGTAACCCAACCCTGATTCACTGGCACCCCAAAATGTAAATTGTGGGTTTATTGCTTGTTTTCATCGGTCACTATAGACTCCCTTTAAGAGTCTCCGTTAAGCCAATAGAAACAAAGGTCCTTGCCACATGCTTTATTTCACTGAAATCTTTCTAGTGATTCAGCACTAATAGATTAATCATTCCTGACTAATTAGAGTATATGCTGTGGGAGTTATGGTAACTGAGTGATAATTTCATATACTGAACCAAATATATTGACATGGGTGATAAATCCAAACTGTACTGCACAATTTCCATGGTATCTTTATCACCTTGTGATGGCGCACCACTTCAGTGAATGTGTACTGGAAAATGAATGAGAAGATATTGTAGAAAACAACATTCAGTGTGTTACAACAGACAGTTGAAGCGTCAATAGAAAAAAATACAGTAATTGTCTGAATTGCTCTATGCAACAGAGCAATACACTTACTGCTGACAAAATGAAGATCACTGACATTTCTATAAAAGGCAATTATGGATTTTATACAATTATGTATGTACTGTGTGTCACTCTGGAATAGTTCTTGCTCTTCTTTTCGTGTGCCCATTGTGTCAGTGAATCATATCAGTGCTAGTGCAGGGTTGAAATCCACTACATTAATAACACCCAGACAGCAGAGAACCTCACCTCTGGGTTAAGACAAGGCAAGGCAAAGCAAGTTCATTTGTATAACACTTTTCTTACACAGAACTAATTCAAAGTGGTTTACATAAACAATAAGTATACAGAGCATTAAAGGACTACTTAAAATATTAACAAAAGTAAAAGAAAAGAGTTAAAAGGAATAAATATTAAAGGAAGTTCAGAGTGATTAAAATAATCTGAAACACAGAGTGTAGTGAAGAGTTTATGAATTTAGTCAAATGCACAACAATGTTTTAGCTGAGATTTAAAAATGGTTGGACACGTCTGACATCTTCAGGGAGTATCCAGATGTGGGTGATATAGTGGGTAAAAGCCACCTCACCATGTTTTGTCATGATTCTAAGCATTCCTTATTGACTGGTCCTCACTGATTGAAGATGTCTACAAGGTTTGTACTCTTCTAATATGTTGGAAAAGTATTTAGGTTCTTTGGGTAACTTAATGATTTAGAATTCAATCTTGTAACTACCTGGAAATCAATGCAAGAACTTGAGAATTGGGGTAGCTGACAAGTTGTGCATCCTAACTGATGGGCTACAGTCTGTGAAATGCACCTATAAGACGGCCAGCATTTCTAATAAAATGGCTGCTGAATGCATACCATTATTGGTTGATGTCAGCTGCCTCTGTGCCAAGACCTTGGGTTTATGTGGTCCTAAATACTGCTGATGACTCATTTTTAAACAAGGCTCTATGACACTATTTGAGCTGCATGGCACTCAAAAACCCAGCTCAGTTACCTACTGGAAAATCTTCATAGCCAGCCACTGCCAGCCCGGAGCAAAATAGTAGCACAGTTCATAAATCACTCACTCCTAGTCACACATCACATCGTGTGTTGCCTGTCAGTCGAAAGCCCCTTCAATAAAAGCAGCCATTGGATGATCTTATGGGGGCGGTTCATAATAATTATAATGGAATAATGGAATGCACCGCGCTGCGTGATTCTGAGCCCATGCCCATCATCAGCCTCATCCACTATGGGGACATAGCGCTTCCTTGCACTGGTACCATTCTGAAACCTCAGTGACACAACACAGCCTATATATCTGGCTACTCAATGACAGCCCAGCTTAGCCTGGTAAGTGTGTTGATTAGGTGTGAAGGATCTGTTCCTTTCAGAAGGCCTGTTGTCTGACACGCTGCAAATTGCACTGAATGATAATACTGCCACACCATATACTGCTGTGCAATTATCTCGATTTCAATTGAATGACTCAAATGTGATCTGTTCTTGTTCTGCATCATGATAAATAATACATAACACATTTAACTAACAAACATATTTTCATATACGGTAAATAAAAATGTTTAAACAGTCAAGATCATTGATGGAAAATGTTTTTGAATGTTTATATTTACTAACATATGTTACCAATATTACTGCCTCCCCTTCTGGCTCCTCACAAGGTGTTTTGTTCTATTCATCCTTATAAAAGCCTTCATATACGCATTTTGGAAATATTCTAATGAAACCGTTATGTGATTGCAAAAATCTAACTTAGCTGTTACATTACTGTGTAAAAGAGAAAAGTAATCAAATTGCAGCAATGTGTTAGAGCTCTGTGATGGATGATTACAAAGAGTTCTGTGATGGTTGATTACAAAGATCTCTGTGATGGATGATTACAAAGAACCCCATGATGGATGATTACAAACTCTGAAGATGTCTTTTGCAAGTAAAGATATTTACATTTTAAAATGTCTTCCAAAATAAACAAAAAAGTGAGTCCCCTGTATAAATGAGCAGTAGTTAAATCCAACAATTGTCCTGGTGCTCGGCTGTAGAAATTCCAGATACAACTTGGAATTGATTGTTTCCTTGGTTATTACAAGCTGTCCAGGATCAGATGAAGCCGCACATTGCTTCACAGTTGGTATGAGTAGTGTTGGAATGGGCAGCAATATTTTCTGTTCTCTGCGATGACCTCCACACCATTCTTATACAGCATCTTTCTTACAGGAGGCTCACTGAGATGATCAACTTCAAGACAAGCCTGCGGATCCCTGCCTGTCAACCTGGGGTTCTTTGAATCTCGTCTGGAGAATCTATCATCTGCCCTCATGCTGATGTTTTGAAGGATATCCACTCCTAGACAGACTAGCATCAGTACTAGTTTATTTCATTTGTAAGCATGTCAGTGGAAGGTGTTTTATACCTGGGCGGAAATTCCCGTTGTAGAAAGTATATGGCAGAGCCAGTCAAACACACACCTGAACTGATTGGAATGTCTCACTTTGGTTATCGTAGAAATTTATATTCTTTCTCCATCACTCACCTCTGTTAAAACCATCTGTTCAAATAAGACAGGAGAATGGAACAACACTGAGCTTTCTGTTAGCAAGTTGTGTGTTGCCTGTTAAATAAGCTTGTGTTTATTTATTGTTATGACTTAAATGAAGAACATGTCACATTTATAGAGCCATTCATGCAAAAATACAGATATCGCCAATAAGTTCACAAACCTTTCCCCCGTAACTTTAAATAGCCAAAAATGCCAACGGAGACAGAACTGCAAGCACAAAGTGATAGCGCCCATGTTCAGTCCTCATTGTTGGTGATTGGTAATGGATAAAACTGCAGGGCATGGGGATGAGCTGAACACTCCACACACAGGCTGGTGAAGTGGAACCTCCAGCCCGCAAATGAGGTCTCTGAGCTGATGTCACGCCGAGGGTGAGATGGCGTCAGCAGACAGGTATCCACTGCAGCTGAAAAACATCTCCAGGGTTCAGTCGGCTGAAGAACTGGGACCACCAGGCCTTTACAATATCATCACCGCACTCCACCCCCACCTCGTGCTGGCAGAACTTTTTCTGTCTGATGTCTGACTTTAATAGGCTGGCATGGATCCTGACACATTCAGCAGCACTATACATTGCAGTGTGAGTGATATAATCCCACTTGCATTTACATAGCAGGAGCTTTGATGGGGAAAGAAGGTGGTTGCAGCAACTAGGGAAACATAATGGTTGAAGTGCTGAGAGAAACGTTCATATATATTTGAGTCTGCACACACGTTTGATGATGCATTTCGAAATCGATACGTTTCATGTTTCTTTTTTCTTTTCTTTTTGAAAGACTGGAAACGTGTAAGGAAACTTAAACATGGCTTTTCCATATCAGTGAATACCCTCTAGAAGTTTCTTTGATTAGGAACAGACTGCATGGGAAATGACTGCTGTGCATTCAATAGACTCTTCAACATAAGAGTCTTTTCATAAAAAATAAAATAAAAAAAAATAACCCATGCAAATTACTAGCACAACACTATCTACAGACCATTATTTCTGCTGCAGGATATGCTTGGCAGTATATGAATGTGTAATTGCCTAAAACAATGGCTCCATTCTTTACATTATGGCAAAATAACCAATGCAACCAGATGTTTCCAGGGAGTATAAGTACCACTCTGGTTTTCTAATGTGTTCCCCATTTCCAAAGGCTTGGGAAATGACACAGTGCAGACCCCACCGGATATAAGACCAGTTCTTCCTAGTTGCACCCACTGAAGACCATCAGAGTCTCAGTGTGTCTTTTGATGAGGAAAGGCTTAATTGTATACAAAAGATTCCTGTATTTCAACTATTCATATTGATCTAACCAACAGTCATTTATTTTGAGTGATAACTAACTTTGCCCTCCTTATGTATGTATTCCCATTGTCTACAGTGCATTCCAGTGTTGCAAAATTTCTCCACAATACTTTTTCTGTATTGCCCTCATCCTCAAATCCATCAAATCAGTCTAACGGAGGGATAGAAAACCTATGAATTCACAAGGGTTCAGTTTGCAGCCAGGGAATGATTGTCAAAGACTGAAAACAGAAGGAGCTTTCTTCTCGCAGTTTGAATCTTCACTAAAGACAGGCCTGTGCATCAGAGAGTAAACAGTTCCAGCTGGCCCAAGGTGGCATGCCTCGGGAAATGATGGCTATATTACCCCCACAAACATGCCAAGAGGACAGGCCTCAGAGGAACAACTTTGCTCTAATTTGAACAAACGAAACTGTAATTTATTTAGGGATGTGTCATTTAAAAAATCAGATGTACCAATCACAGACGTTCTCATGCTCTCTCATTAACTTGCTAGCAACAACATAGCTGTAAGCAAATCAACAGTGAGAGAGGTGTCGAGGTGGGTATATTCAACAAAGGAATTATTAAAACAACTATTATATTGACAAAGGCATGTCTTATGGCATTGTGATGCAAATCGCTAAATGTGAGTACCATTTCAAACTAACAGCTAGCCAGAAATAAATTACATCCACAAATGCATATTAGAGGTTTTAATGTCAGACCGACTGACTGAGATTGCTGAAGACAGATCTGCTGTAATGATTAAAATATTTGCCCTGTACAGAGTCTTTTAAGATCTCCTATAATTCAGCCATCTTCATTGCAACCCTGATCTTGACATTAATCTCGTTTTCATGCCTTCCTGTTGATCCAGATTACCATGAATACCCTGTACACTGTTGATTCAGATCACCTTGAAAACCCTGTATACGGTGCTTCTGGACTGATATAGAACAGATCATTTTAGCAAAACAAACAAACAAACAAATAAAAAAACGCATTTATGACACAGATCACAGAAAGTAGCATGTAAAGTGTGGCAATGTGTCTCTGCAATTCTGTCATCCTTTCTGTTTTTGAAATACAGAGAATAAAGCTGTGATCATTTTAAGAAGCTAGTGCATTCACTGGCTTTATTATACTGTAGACAGCTGATTCACTATAATTTATTCCTCAGCAAGTATGCTTGATCATATTAATAGGTATTATATTCAGCAAATATTCTTTATTAAATTGAAGTTGACATTGGTCAGGATAAAACACCTCAATATTTGAGATATAATAGATTAATTGAAAGTCATTCATTGTACCATTTAAGGATATTCATACAAAAATTAATTCATGCAAAAGAAATAAAATATTGCGATGATAGTAATGAAATAAAAATAAAAATATTGAGACAGTATTGTAATGAAAGTGTGATGTAATTTAACAATACTGGTTTCCTAACAAGTGAGAACCTTTCAGAAGTACCACGTGATCTAAATGACAGAGTCACTGAAGTTAAGCTACTTTAGAAATGTTTCTTCCAAAAGAAATAATTTCCAATTAGGTAAAAATGTATTTATTTTTTTCTGTGGCAAACAGGTTTGCTCTGCTACGTGGTGCTTGAGAAGTGTCCCTCTGACAGGCCTGGGAACAGAGGTAGAGCTGCTGGAAGCCGTGAATGTCCTTGTCTGTGTGAAAGTGAAAAGAAGCCTCATATGTTCATGCTTAGGGTATGTTGAGAAATCACTGAGTGCAGCAGCTAATTCCCCACTGCAGCAGTGTTACCATAACTGTTTATGTATCTCCTCAAGCATGACGTGGCTGTATGACGGCGAAGGCCCAAGCTGAAACAACCGATTGGTTCTAATGGAGCTTCGAAACAACAGCATTCACTTCCTCCACTCAGTGTGCATGGTGGTTCATTATGTGGCTTTTTAAAACCACTTTCCACATAAAAAAACCCTAATTTTTTGTAATGAAATGACATAATATAGACCTCAAAAATGAAATAGTCGTGGCTGTTTTTCTTTCAGTTGGAGAGGGTGGGGACGCATGGCGAGCGCACTGCGTGGGTCCTTCACCACACGGCTGAAAGGTCTTTCCGCCACACTGGGTAACCTCATCATATCAGGCCTTATCCAAGGGGCTTCACACTATTGGGTTACATTTACATGACATCACAAGTGCCATTATAAGAGTCCAACATGACAGAAGAAGGGGACCTCCTGGAGGGCCACAGATTACAGGGGAAAGATAGTGGGTGTTCTCCTGATTCAAATCCTCAGACTCCTTCTTAGGTGGAGTTGTTTTGTGACAGAGATGGGCGAAGAAGCAAACTGTACTCTTAGAGATGAAGTCAGTGCTCTTTCAGCTCGAGAAAAACTGTGGGCAAATTTGACAAGCGCCGAATCAGAACGAAATAACATTGACCTAGTATGTCCATGTCAATAAAGTCCAAATGAGAAGGATGTATAGATTCTAAGAATAATAGACTTCGCTTGAGTTAATTTTTTTTTGCTGTTGCTTCATCCCTCCAGCCTGCAGATATTTAAAATCCTAATCTCCAAATGCTTAGACTTTTCTGACCTATGAATCCATGTCAAATTAACCCCCAGTCAGGGCAGCAAGCATGTCATGATGGGATCTTAGTCGGTTCCAGGGGCTAGGAGTCTGACTCTTGCACACTAGGGATGTAGGGGAGGCAAAGAGGAACTAACTTCCCGCTGCTCCAAACATAAACTCTCCCTCAGCGCTGATTCAACTAGCCTCACTGCTCACATGAAGCAGTGATGTACTGCACCATGTTGCTGACTTTGTAACCAGTCATAAATCATTGTGATTTAATGTCAGATCTACAAGTCAAAAGGGCACAGTGAAACTTTAGGATTTGAGAGCAAAGCATGGTTTCCAAGCAGCTGTCCTGGAAAGTCACCTACATTCTGTTCTAAGCAGTTGCATTTAATACATTTTTAACAATGCAAAAATGAGTTTAGCACTACAGTAATAGACACCAGAGGGGGGTTTGTCTGATTGCTGCTTATGCAATTTTCTGAGAACATACACAATTTGAAAAACATTAATATCAACTATTTCTAAGTCCCTCAGAACCTAAATGTAGAAACAGATGAAGGAAATGAACCAAAAGCTGAAGTGATGACATGTGAGTTACACTAGCCCACTGTACGCCAGAAGGTTGCTTACAATCTGTAGCCTTGGGTTAACTTAAACCTTCCAAATGTCAAACATGATAAGCAGCTGCCCCGTCAAGAGTTCAGATATGCAAATAAAACCGTGAACAAAGTCGAATGAACGTGTAGCAGACGTTCAGAACTTCTATGGCTTTTCTAAACGAGCTCAGCAAGTAATTTAAGATGGAACCTGAAACTGAATCAGATGAACTGCAAATGAACCCTGCAGCCCATGGACGCCGCCATTTCCAACAGCTACACACAGGCTGAAGCAGTGGAGCTCTGGGCGACTTTCCTTCGTGAACTTCCACGATGGCCGTCATCCCAGGACAAACAGTGTGTGAGTCTGTTTACTCTCACTGCAAAGTCACTTCCCTTTCTCTCGCTGGACAGCCTAATTGCTCACTCTGGCCCGGACCCAGGCCGGGAGCACCAAGCCCACAGACAGGATGCAGAATGCTGTCACAGCCGTAAAGCAGCTTTGAAGATGGCTGAAATGGAAGTGTGGCCATACAGAGGAGCTCGAACTGCACTGCGTAACATTCTGACCTCCTTTGCACTATTACCCCCATAATAAGCAAGCACCACCAGCCCCTTACAGTTTCGATTTTAGATACTGCTGTTACTGAAAGGATCATCAGTAGATAAAGCCTAATAACCCATAACGTCTGCTTAGTTCCTGTTTCATGCTGTGTATGGATTCAGTGTGATGGTCAGTGTGTCTGTGTGACAGTGGTCTTGTTGCCAAGCGAATTAATTGCTTCACTTGTAAACTAAAACTGAGACTACACTACAGCAGGTGGATCTAGGTATTCTAACAGAGAATATAATTAATGAACAAATGGCAAAGATAAAGGGAACTTAGATGTGTACATATACGTCATATAAAAGCACTTTGCATGCTTTTGTTTGATGAATAATGGAGCAAAAAGACTGCTTTCAACCTTGCGCTTGGAAAACTTCCTCATATACGCTTGACTCCCCAATGGCATCACAAAGGGGTAGCAGAGTGAGACAAATTGTCAAATAACAAAAAAGAACATGGATTGGTTTAACTCTGTATGGTTTTCAAGTTCCCATGTTCTCTATGGTAACAGGGAAAACAAGTAGGGTGGAGTACCAACATCCTGACTATAACTCTCTTTCTCTCTCTCTTTCTTTATCAATCATGCTCACACTTTCACAAAATGTTGAAGAAACACAGTGGGGTTCCTTTGGAAACAGGCTTGCTTTAAGCTCAATGCTTTCATTCTCTGCGTACAGCTCTTCCAGAATGATTGTTTGTTGATAATCACTGCTTAGAGAAAGGACCTCTGCTGACCAGTGATGATAGCACAAGCAGTGGACACAACTGTGGAAAAGTTGAGCAGTGGCTAGCTGTGAGTGAGGTGCTTTCCTTAAGAGTTCAAAGGGCACGTTTACCTATTAGTCACTCTCTGGCCCTACTGTCAGTGAAGAAGTCTGAGAAGGCTTGTTGCCATAAAACAGGGCTAGAGGCAGAGCTAAGGGACACGACTTGACCGATTTTACGAGTCCCAAATGAGTCCATCCCAAAAACTGAAAACAAACACTCTAAATGAGTAAATTTTTACTTCAGAATCTGGACTTATCTCCATTTTCCTTCAGAAAATGATTTGTTTCTCTTGAAACAAGGCATAGTGACAACTGCAAAGGATGGTGGAGGATGTTCGTGGCATAATTCATTTATGTACTCATTTATTTATTTATTTTATTTGAAAAACACATTTCCTGAACTGAGATATCAGAAACCAACAGCTGCCTTTATTACAGTCAAGCCATTTCCTCTCACTGTGTAAACAGAGAACTATTTTCTTACATTCGGACATATTAGAATGAATCTACAAAGATCCATGGGAATATCTAAGATCTCGCTAATCATAAATTTTAAATACCCCCATATAAACAGTGACCAGTATGAGAGTAACTGGGGAATTGTTTGTGCTCACTTCCATGCCTGACCTTCCTCTGAAAACTGAGTTATCTCTCACAGTCCAGTAGATGGGAGACAGCACCAGACTGAGACATAAGTGCGTCTCAGCTTTGGCCAGATCCACCTAAGGTTCAGTTCAACTTTCAGTAAACTGGTGGTTCTCCATATTTTTTGCATTTTCTATACTCCAATACACCACACTTTACTCATGAAGCGCATGAAAATGACCTGGTGTGATCAATTGCGCGTTAACGGCAGAGAAAACACAAAAATGTGCAGGACCTCTGCATCAGTCCAACCAGGACCACTGAATGTGAACCAGATTTATTTTTCTCAGTTGAGAGGAGTTTGCTTTCCAGATATGTAAGCTGGAAATATCAGGGTATAAGAGTCCCAGCAAATCGCAGTGTGTATCGCATGCTATTGTATCGCACACTATTGTCAACCAAGACTCTTCAGAGAGAGCCCTATGTGAATTATGTATAGACATGCCGTAATTAAAGGTGGCCAATGTGTAGGTTATCATATTTAATTTTTCTTAAGTTTCTAATAAATTGGTAAACAGCAAAACAGAAATGTTAAAGGACTAAAGAAAAATGTTCAAGTGTTCCGTGTTCTACAGATGATACCTAAAATATATTCAATATCGTAAAGTAATTTATCACAATAATAACGGCATATCGTAGTATCGCTCATCCCTAGCCATAAGCAGTGTTGTCTCTGAACGTCCGCAGCAAAAAAGAGAAAAGATAGTAGTTACAAGGGAGTCTTAAACACCACAGAATATTTTAATCTCTGCTGAAAAGCAATAAGCCACCACCAACAAAGGAGCGTCACTTCTTAGCATCCTGCTATACTTTCTGGTTCCAATCCGATGTGAAACAATAACTACATCAGTGTCCTTGATCAAAACACAAGGCAAAATGGGCAGCACATGGCTGCTCAATGATGCCATTGTTCTGAACTCAACAAAGAGCCTGAAGGTTCCATCAGACTAAAGCTAAAGTAAACTATTTTTTCTTGTCTTGGCCAGTATACACAGCATGCACCCCTAGGTGGTGTTCAGGGTGGTTGGTTAGAGAGGGATAGGATCCATACGGACAGAGCACAATGAAGTTCTGTGCTGTCCTACGCTGGGCCCATGTGGTCCGAGAGCTTTAAGTGAGTCAGCAGAACATGTGGTTGCTGTTCATCAAAGTCAGCTTGGGGTAGTAGAGTCCCCTGGGCATTAAACTCATCAGTTCCTAGACCTCAGCGCTTCTCTGGAGTACCAGCAGGAGATGAAGCCTTCAAGTTGGGCACACCTCCCTGGAAGCTGGAGTTGTGCAGTGCCTGGCTCCTTTTCCCCTCGGGCAAGCCTGGAGTCCACTGGGCCTGGCTCTTTTCTTGCTCTGTCATTGTGCAGCCTTTCTCAAATAAACAGCGGGCCAAATTAACACATAAGGAACTGGGTCATTCACATGGACATGGACCATTGCCAGAAGGGAAAAGCAATGCTTAATCCCTATGGGCAGAAAGTGTCCTTTGAAATTTACAGGGGTTTGTTTATAAAAACGTGGGCTAAATAAGCAAACAACATATATTTGTCAGATTTTAGGTTCTTATTCTTATTAGATAGAATTAGTTTGGATGGCTTGTGTATAACGAATATATGATGTTTTTAACAATAAACACACGCACACACCTGTGTGTATTTATGTGTTATTGTTATTATTGTTATTATTACTACACTTTTATGCAGGGCAAATGTTTCCAAAATAATTTACATATGCCGGTTCTCTCGGTGTCCCCATCAAGAAATCAGTAATATGCATCTAACCTTTTCACTCAGCATATTCGTCAGATTCAAAATTATATGGCGTCCCCTGGTGGTAAATATGTGTATTGCACTTAATCCACTTTCTAAAACGTATCTGCGAAATTAAAGAAAAGTTTCAGACAGGAAAAACTCGATGTAATCAGTATTTTCATAATTTACATAGTATTATAGTAAAAGCGCTGATTTTCACAGTATTTTTAACATACCCCACAACCACTTTTTTCAAATACTGTATTTATTACACCTCAGGCTACCTGTATCCAATATATGCCCTAGGGAAAGTTTTACATTCTGGTCATTAACAGTTTATATAAGGGACACTAAACACGCCTTTGGTTTCGTGATATGCTGTACGCAGTAAATACCCCTTAAGTATTTCACACGAGTAACTTGATGTCCGGATAATTGTCCAGCGCGCACTACATCCCACTTTGGAAGTTTGAATGAGAAGAACTTTTTTTTTTCATTTGCTCCTCCTTTGCCCCCGAACCTGCCCCCCTTATTAAAACAACCCAAACCCCTAGCCGGTTAAAAGACCTTACAAATGTATGGGCTACAGGAAACATAAACGTGTCGCGTCTGGAGAAAACGTAGAACAAGTTTAGCGCGTCAGTTCCCGGTTTAAACCAGTATGTTTGGAAAAACTTGAATCAACAATATTTCTTATCGCTAGCACTGATTACTTTTGGATACTTTTTTCTATCGTTTTCAAAACCTGACAACGCTAAAAATGACTGTCGGGAAGATGAAACAAACTTTGCCAATCAAACTCGCGCATCCTTTGAGTACTGGATGCAACTGACGAAGAAGACATCAGACTTGAATGTTTTCACCCGTTATATGGAAAACGTGGATACAGCACATCATTGCTTTTTAAAGAGGGACGTTTTAAGGGACTCCATGCAGGTTTCCTCTGAATTCTCCCAAGAAACGTATATCAGAAAGTTTGTCCAGTCACTGCTCTGCGAAAAGAGTTTCGCCTGACTGCATCTCCAAAGGGACATCTCCAAATAGCTGCTTCAAGGTATGAATAATAATTAATAAATTCGGGGTCTGTTTCATTCATAAAAATGTAAAACTGACCAACAGACATTATATTATACATCTACCCTGTTTTACCCCGTAATTGTTAAAGTTTAATATAGGCTACCAAGTTGGATAATGTTGTAAGACTGAATGGCGCGCCTCTCAATCTCCCAATTGAAATAAGTTACTGGAGGGCAGCTCAGTAATTTATTTCCATTCGTCTATGTCCCAAGGAACTCGTCTGCTTTACATTATGAGAAATTAGACTATGTGGTCACTACCAGCGGCCGGGAGAGCTGGCACGGAGGCGTGCGCGAGGTTAACGTGGTTGCGCACGGATGAGGTCCTCCAGTGCACCGCGGTTCGCAGTGACGTTCTGTGCAGGCAGTCATATTTGGTCAGGTTCTGTGAGCGCGGGGCTCCCAGGTGAACATAGGCATAGCTTGTCCTTGTCCTTAATGCACATCTGGAAAGTCAAATAGTGAGGACAACAGTGAGAACAAATAACAAGTTGACTTGAAAAACTTTATTTATTTTGGGAAAAAGTCCTATCGGCCAGTCTGAATGTTTAATGATATTTTAAATGTCTAAAATGTAAGTGATATATGGCCTCTTAGCTGTAACATCACTGCTGAATCACACAGTGAAGCTGCAACAGCAATGGCGCGAGATTAGTAGCATGCAGAATTTATTATCAAGGTGACGCGAATAGTGACGTCATTGACTTTACTGATTTTTTTTTTTTTTTAAATGCTCCCATAAAGACTATTTTACGTAGCATGAACAAAACATTTATTAGATAATTAGTATTTTCAGTATAGGAGTACTGAACAGTACAAACTGGAAACGTTTAGTAGCAATATTTAATTCATTTAGTGTAATATCTTTGTACTATGTTAGATTGTAGAAACTGGCTTTGGTCATAGGTTTTAGACACCTATCCATTCTACCACTGCACCTGTAGACCATCCTGATTTAGTATGATGCTTTTGTTCTTCATTAACATGCTTTTATATTTATGATGTTGCATGTTATTCTTTATGACCTCACTTTGCCATGACATGTAATGGAACCGTGGCAGGATGCCTGAGGCACTGCAGTGATTAAACAAATGTAAATTATGTCATCCATTTGAAATTATGCTAATATATACTTTTCATCGGAAATTAAGGAGAAAGAGATAAAGTTCTCTAACCTTAAATAGAATTAATCCAATTAGAGCATTAACTGGCGAGATTTAAATGCTAAAATGTAACCAGTTCAATTTTCCCCCTTCATTATCAAAAGTCTCTCATCTACGCATTCATGCTAATCATTAGCACAATGACACCAAATCCTAAAGCCCAAACATCCTGGAGTAAAACACACCCCACACGTGTGGTCTTGGTGTGCAGAAGCGGTGCTGAAAAGAAGAGACAGTTTCCAGGCCATGACTCTGGCCATTTGATCGCCTTTCGATCAGTCATAGTTTACCATAGTCATGTAGGCAGAAACCTGCAAAAGCCCAGACAACCTTTAAATAATCACAGACAATTATCTCATGCTTATCTCTTCTGTCTTCTTATTTGCGTTTAGTCATCTTTGGTTGTGATTGCGTAAGAGTCAGCAATAGTCATACTACAGTCATTATCTGTAAAGGCTCTGACTGTCTCCGCATACGCCGAATGCATTCCCTGGGTGCTTTAGGGCTTTGGTTGTGAAAAGTTGAAAGTGGTTCTGGAGGCACACCCTGCCTTTTCCTCATTAGCATAATGAGTGCCATGAAGGTGTGAATCCTATTCATTGCCTGCTCATTGCATAGGGCTGGGACGTTGTGTAGAAAGGTAAGTGGAGCACAGAGTTAGTCAGCGGTAGCAGCAGCACAGAGCTCTAGACCAAGAAAAATGATGAATGTACTAGTGGTTGGAGCATTTTTCCGGAAGGCGCCTTTGGCAATATTCCCCAGACTGAAGTTCCCAGACTTCTCTCCCACTCTTTCCCAAGGTGCAGCGCTGCCCACCCAGCAGGAAGATCTCCACCAACGCCTAGCCGAACAGTGCCCCTGGAGTTCACATAGGGCCAACAATAACACTGTACCATAGTCTTAGGTTTTGTGTGTCATCTCAATTGGTACTGTCAAAGTACTAGTGAACTTAAAAATATAGCTTTTCACCTGTAGTTGTATTGCAATAATACTAGTTTTGACTGGAAACCATGGCTTCTATTTCAGGAATTTATAGTGAGGGTGTGCCTTTGACACTCATTATGTTTTGTTTCTAATTTCCAAGCTATCTTAATAATAAAATAGTATGATTTTTCACATTGATTCAAACAAATAGAAGAGTATGGGCTTTTTAACTTTAGAAATATCACTCAGTACAGTACAATGTCCTTGAAAAGCATTATCCCAAAGAGATAAAGCTGAACTACAGATGCAGGAGAATTACATTACACAAAGCTTCCCATATGTAACCTCTACTGGTATCTACACATTTACATTTGATTCTTTCCAAGGATCAGGACCACAGTGTGGCACTGTACTCTAAGTGAGTGCATTGCCAAGTCTGCTAGACATCCACCCTAATAAGACCACACAGATAAAAGAAACACCTGCTCTTTCCGCTGACTGAGAAGATTAGTTTACATTTTTTCACAGTTCTGGTCAATTCACTCTGTGTTTGAGCTTAGTGAGAAGAACAGGGTCTCGCCAGCTCGAACTTGGAATTTCTGTAAATGCTGTGTTGTAGTTCATCTACTGTTGACATCGGACTTGAATCTTCCCCCAATGGGAATAGTTCAGCTATCTGGTACTGATGTACTCCAACTCCTCCCTGCACAATTAACAACAACCACCTCTGAACATATGCTGCTGCACTTGCAGTCAGTAGGCAATAGGTTTGTATATAAGAGGGCACATGCTGCAAGTCTTCCCACTTTTGAGGCTTTGGAAGCAGTGTGCTTGATATGGAGCAACAGCTGTGGTTTTGGATTGACGGCAAGCATATTTTCATCCAAGCATATACACAAAAACAAATACAATTGAAAGTTGCACACTTGGGTCGCTTATTGGTCTCAAAGGGCTGTCTTAGAGAAGAAAGAGAGCACAATGTTGCAGCAATCTAGGCATCTCTGTCTGCAGGCAAACATCTCTGGAGAGATGCGGCTTTGGATAAACAAGAGCAATGCCTTAAGTAATGCAGGAAAGTGTTACTTTCAATATCATTTAGTCCTCTTGACTAATCCCTGCATCTTTATAAGCATGAGCCATACTTTGTCTGCAGCCAGTCTTTAAAATGAACACTGTGGTCCAGCCAGAGTTTATGGTGAGACAGGAATTGAAGGGGTCTGCAATGCTCGGCGAGCAGCTCTTTAGATGTTAGTGCCTTCCAACAGGCCTGCACGTGTCTGCACGTGTCAAAGTGGTGTCTGGAAGGTGGAGAGCACCAGCAGCAAGGGCCTCATAAACCACGATGATGACGTTAAAGGCAGCGGCACGTGAGAGTTCACCTCGCACAGAGCTCGACCTCGCCATGTCTGCCTCGCTTCAGAAGGGCCGAGGCCAGAGAGGGACGGTGCTACGCGTCCATCCGCTTGGGGCATAGAGAAAGATATCAGTGCATAAAGCTTGTTCAAGAAAAGGGTCTCTCCCCAGGCAAACAATGGAGAGGGTCTTTAGCCCAGTCCCCCGAAAAATCTCAATTTCATTGCTCATGTCTTCCCACGAAGATATAAACAGATGATGTCATAGGGTGGTGCTCTGCTACAGGGTCTGCCAAGCAGATGGTGAGCTGCATTAGTGAGGAAACTTGGAACAAATGGACACAGATTGTTCTGACATTCAAACGGAGAGGAGAGGGAGAGAAATATAGCTGTCTGAAGTATTCAGCTGCTTATGGAGCACATAGGGGAAAGGTTTATGCGGTTTTCATGATGCACGAGTAGCTGCACATAAATGACCCCAATCTGTCCAGTCTCCCCTCCATAACGTCTCTATCAGTTTATATTACAAGTATTATTCCACTGTTCTTATGCATGTGGATTATTGTTAACCACAAGTCTTTGTTATTGTTTTCAGATGAGATGTGATAAAGTGATCACCTACCTGAGGATTATTGGGACAACACTGTTTGGAGTTTCGCTGCTTGTAGGAATCTCTACAGCCTACATCATGGGCTATCAGTTCTTCTCCACTACAGGCAATTACTTGTCCTTTGGGCTCTATGGGGCCATTTTGCTTGTTCACCTCATCATCCAGAGCTTGTTTGCTCTGCTTGAGCGCAGAAACATGAGACGCTCCATGGAGACCCCGATCAAACTGAACAAGTCGCTAGCCCTCTGCATCGCTGCCTACCAAGAAGACCCAAACTACTTGAGAAAATGTTTAATATCCGTCAAGAGGCTTACATACCCAGGCATCAAAGTGATCATGGTGATCGATGGGAATAATGAGGACGACAGCTACATGATGGACATCTTTCGGGACATAATGGGCCGAGACAAGGCAGCCACTTACGTCTGGAAGAGCAATTATCACCAGCAAGCATCAGGGGAGACCGACGAGTCGTACGCCGAGAGCCTGCAGCATGTCTCTCAGCTGGTGCTCAACAATAAATGCATCTGCATCATGCAGAAGTGGGGGGGGAAGAGGGAGGTCATGTACACGGCCTTCAAAGCCCTGGGAAGGAGCGTGGACTACGTGCAGGTGAGTCTCCACAGCGACGCGGGCCACGCTGAGCCGAAAGAGGTAGCTGGGGAATACAAAGGTGTTTTTGTGCCTGTTGAAATAGGTGCCTGTGTAACGTGTGTAGAAAACTAAGAGGTAAGGGAAGTAGCTGCTTGTTTAACAGTGATGGAGTTCATCAGCGATCTGTGAGCGCCACTATTCACACATCTCAGAGCGATTTCAGGCTCATTTGGATTATTCTACCAGCATAGCCATGATGTCATGAAGTTTAGAACATGGAAGTACAGTTTGATCAAATTATGACTGTCTGAATTAATGGTTGATTGAAGGAACACAATATATAATGCACAACTGGCACAATCACAGGATTAGACATGCAGCTCAAATCTAAAGATTGTTTACATGTAAACATTATAAAGGTATAATGTTTGATGATAAACATGTGCTTAGCTTTAGTGATTTGTGACCTTACATTTATGACCTGAAGTTTTCTTTATTTTGAATTTGTTTTGACACCAGCGGGGATGTACTTCAAATTAGTGGCGCAATCCAAAACTATCATGTATCATTAGCTACTTAGTAGTTATTCTCTCATTTTGCACTTCACTAAGTGTTATTGAATAACATATGGAGCATTCAGTGTTTTTACTGACTGGAGAACCTCTCCATACTGTTCCAGCTCTTGGTTTACAAATATGGGCCATAGAGTTAGTCCTGTGAAGCATAAGACATAACAAAGGTGTCAATATTCAAGGCAAGCCTCGGTGGTGATGCAAACATCTGCTTTTTGCTTTAGATCTGTCTGGTGTTGGAATCTAGCTCACTGAGATGAAAAATCAGTCTAATGAAAGAATGGCCTTGTTTCTGCAAAGCCTGTAACCTTTTTTTTACTCGAGTAATCATGTCAGGACCTCTTGGGAAACTTTACGAATGGTGTGATTTTATCCACCCACCACCTGGTTCTAATGAAGTTCCTGACCTCTGCTCCATGAGGAAACCCGTAATTGCGCTTAGCTTATCACCAGTCTGTCATAGTGGACTACCAGACTGGTGGTTACTCTCATTGTGGGTTCTGGTTGGATGAGATTGTTCCAGCATCAGTCTGGAAACAATAAGGTCACAACCTTTTTGTCAAACCACCTTGGTTGTATACCCCTATATCAATGGCTTTTGTCTTTGATCAGCCTAGATTACTAATAAAATGGTGACTGGCAAAGTAAGTGAAATTAGCCATCAGAAGAAGAGAAAGCTAATATCAACTGAGCACCTTTTATTATCTTGCACCGGTCTTAAAGGTTGAAGGGCTGTCATATAAAATAATGTGAGATAATATTCAAATGTTTACAGAAAGAGACAGTACTCATTATATACCAAACCAATACAATTCAATATATTGATAATGCTGAATATATACCAAACCAATACAAAATTATACATAAGGAGCCAGAAGGAGCCTGATTGCATATACAGTAATACCCACATGCCACTAAACTTTAATTTTATCCATGGACTAATATTTTTTGGAAATCTTGCTCTTATCCTCACCTTATCTTATGAGGAAGTACTTCTTTTAATTGTCATTGAATAACCTCCTGCTGACTAGTGTTTGGTAAGTTGCTAAAAAGCTTGGAGTATATGTATTGTCAAAGAGACTTGTGTTCGGCTGAGAACTTACATTCTTTGGCAACACTGTGTGCTGGAGATATAGTTTAAGACATCAAAATTGCATCATTTAAATAGTGGTTTCAAAAACATTCATTATCCTGGATTAGACTGATTTCATATGTTAACAAATGAAGGCATTATTGAATGCTTGTCTTCAAACTTTATTTTGTGCTATTTTTGGGAGCTTTTAAAGATTGAAGCTATTTGCTGTATTTCAGCAAACTTAAGCCTTTCTTATCTTGTAGTATTTCATTTGTATGGACCTTTGGGCCAAGTTTGCCTCAGGTGCAGGTGATAACACATTCTTTGGAAGAATTACTTGACTAAATATTTTATAGATTTCTTTGATTGCCACATTTGTGTTTCAGGAAACAAACATTCAGACAACAGGGAAACCAATTACACTGGACTGAAATCTCAGTGTTAAATCTCACCATTTCAGCCTTTGATTGAGTTTTAACATCAGCATCGTGAAGTTATTAGCAACATGTCCTGCCCGTGTCCAAGAATATTTGCAAATGAATCTCCTGGTGTGGTTAGTGAGAGTTCAGTCTTCCCTGAGTGCAGCAAGCAGTGTCTAACAGGCCTGTGTGTCTTGCCCTGTGTTGTCAGGTGTGTGACTCGGACACCATGCTGGACCCTGCTTCCTCAGTGGAGATGGTGAAGGTTCTGGAGGAAGACCCCATGGTGGGTGGAGTTGGGGGAGATGTACAGGTACCTATCCTTTTATAACTACTCTTATTAACTAACTATTACTATGACAGTGTAGTAGTGTAAATGCTGAACACAGCAAACCACTCTTATAGCCTTTAAACTAAGCTGTAGTTTCTGTAGTCTGATAACGATGGGAACATTTCTCTGCCTTCAGTGTTGTATATAGCCCGTTGGTGTATGAGTAAGGTATAGTGGGTGGATTGACAACTGCTTAACTTCGCTTGATGCTCAAGGAACATCAGTATTTCCACACCAGACATTCACTGTCTATTTTCCCAAGTTATCTGAAATGCATATTATTTCTACACAGCTCACACAAAGATAAGATTCCCAAAATTCTGTGTCCCCTCAGCTTTGAGTTTCCATTTGATTGCCATTGATTGTACACTCCAAATGTGATTTCCATATGTGGCATATGGCCAAGATGCACCTTAAGCAATCCCATCAACACAGGACTAGGCAACGGGGCCATTGCTCAGTTGTGTCCTCTGTCTTTGTCCCCACATCTCCTCAGATCCTGAACAAATATGAGTCATGGATCTCCTTCCTGAGCAGCGTGCGCTACTGGATGGCGTTCAACATCGAGCGAGCGTGCCAGTCCTATTTCGGCTGCGTACAGTGCATCAGCGGGCCGCTGGGCATGTACAGGAATTCGCTCCTCCACGAGTTCCTGGAGGACTGGTACAACCAGACATTCATGGGAAGCCACTGCAGCTTCGGCGACGACCGCCACCTGACCAACCGCGTCCTGAGCCTGGGCTATGCCACCAAGTACACAGCCCGCTCCAAGTGCCTGACCGAGACGCCCATCACGTACCTGCGCTGGCTCAACCAACAGACACGCTGGAGCAAGTCTTACTTCAGGGAGTGGCTGTACAACTCTATGTGGTTCCACAAGCACCACCTGTGGATGACCTACGAAGCTGTCATCACTGGCTTCTTCCCTTTCTTCCTCATCGCCACAGCCATTCAGCTCTTCTATCACGGCAGGATCTGGAACGTCCTTCTCTTCCTGCTGATCGTCCAGGCGGTGGCGCTCATCAAGTCCACATTCGCCAGCTGCCTCCGTGGAAATGTGGTCATGGTCTTCATGTCGTTCTACTCAGTGTTATACATGTCGAGTCTGCTTCCAGCAAAGATGTTTGCCATCGCCACGATCAACAAATCAGGCTGGGGCACATCGGGGCGGAAGACGATAGTGGTGAACTTCATTGGGCTCATCCCTATCTCAGTGTGGTTCACTATTCTGTTCATTGGCATCATGTACACGATCATTCAAGAGACACGGAAGCCATTTCCAGATTCGGAAATGATAGTATTAATAATTGGTGCAATAGTCTATGCCAGCTACTGGGTCATGCTTTTGACTTTGTACATGGTCCTCATAGCGAAGTGTGGTAAGAGGAAGAAAGAGCAGCAGTATGACATGGTGCTCGACGTCTAGTGATGCCCTGTTAACCCCTCCCCCTCTCGACGTTTACATTGTGAACAGTCTCAGACTGCTCTGCTTTGCGATCTCCCAGGGTTACAGGAAGTGACACCGTCAGGAGAGAGGTATTATTGCTGCTGTGACTGACCTTAAGAATATTTCTTTAAAGTAAAAAAAAAATTAACAAGTTGTAATGAGGTTCAGACTGTTGATGTGAACTTTGACTCGATTAGTATTCCAAAAACCACCAACTGAACTTGCTGTTTTTTTTTTTTCCAGGAAACTAATGTAAGTTCAGTTCCTATATGCACTTTTATGTCTCTCTCATCGTGCATAATGCTTGACAAAGATCTTGGATGAACAAAAATACCTCACAGGTTATGTTTGCATTGTGTGAATGATTGGGATGCAGTCACATAAGGCTCATTCTTTTAAATAATTTATTGTATTTTTTGAACATTATATATATATATATATATATATATATATATATATATATATATATATATATATATATATATATATATAACATTTTTAAAATGAAAGCAAAAACAAAACATGCTGTACTTTGTATTTGCATATTGTACTTCATTGCCTTTTATATAGACATTTTTATTTTTGCTTAGCCACCAAAGATTCTTTATTTTCAATCATATATATGATAAAATGCATTGTGCATTTAACTGTTGTGACTTGTGCATCTGACCAAAAATGTGAAATTTAGAGGCTGGAGTTTTGTTTTTGCATTAATAACAATAAAATGCAATTTTAATGATAAGTTACTGATTTTACAAAGAAATGATGAACCTGTGTTATTCAAAAAAGTATTACATGACAAGAAAATTGCATATTTATATATAAAAAAATTCTGTGGTTCATAACGTTTGTACCTGATTAATTGTATTTTGCTAGATATATTACTTTTGCCTGGTCATTTTGAATGACAGTTCCTCAAGGTATGATTAATTGGCATCTGTCAGTAGGTTAGGATATATGCTCATTGAACCTGACAAGACTGCACAGATTTCAAAGTTTTTGCACAGAAAAATACTTTTTTTAGAGTGGCAAAATTTCAGAAATATCCGAAATAATGCATTCTGACTCCATGACTCTCTTTCCAATGTGACAAGTTGTTAAAAAACATATATTATTATTTATGTTTTGAATAAACATTTCGGCAAATATCTAAGGGTCAAAGCAACGTCATTATGTTAATGCTGAAATGTGATATGTAAAGTACCAAATCTGACCTGTCAAAGGAACAGACTTGTTTTTTCAGTTATGGGTCATTCTGAACAATCGAGTCTGAGAGCAAATAGATCAACTTAAGGCTGGAAATGAAGATTATTTAACATGAAACTATTTCTTACTATTTTAATTATATCAAATGTTACTTGGGCAGTATTGTAATTAAGCACTTTTGTGTTTGTGCCAAAACTAAAGACCTATTTCTAACTATGCATACATAATGTTTTTATTTCCTTTGTAAACATTGTGTTCTTGAAAAATAAAGACCTGACTTGATTGTGAATGCATCTTTTGTTTTGTTTTGGAATAATACCAGCTCTTTTACAAACTGAGCATTAAGGTTTATTTGCACAGTATTTGGGGGATTTCCTTTGGCCTTAGATCACATTTTACATGTGAGGGCCATGTGATTTCATCAGTGGTGGATAAAAAGAACAGAGTGCTTCATCTCAGATTGCATCATGAGGGGAGGGTTGCCATGGTGAAGGTCTTTGTTTATGGTATACAACTACAGGAGGGTGGAGGTAGCAAAAAACGCAAAAGTTCAATTAAACTAATCCTTCTATTTTATTTTATTTTTTTTGCTTTAGGAGAAATCTGTGTAACCTGTGTATGAGCTGTATTAGCCTCTAAATTGAGGTGATGCCATCTGTTAAAGTGACATCTTACTAGCCCACATTTACATGAAATACCTTTCAACAGCAGTTCCTTCAATCTTTACGAATCAACCCAGAACTTCCAAAATGTGCCCAAATTCTTGGAAATGCAGCTTGATTATTAACTGGCGACTGCTAAATGTCAGGAGCTGTTGGACAACAGTATCCAGCACACTCCCTTTCTCAGACCATTTGCAGTCTTGGCAACTACCCTGGCTGTGCTCCTGGACTGTTGGAGCAACGCTCCAAATCGTAGCTGGTCATGGAGAGAAAAACCGGAGCTGCTTCGGCATCTGGTCACGGTGCTTCAGTTTCTCTGCCTCGGCGGAGCAGCTCATGTCGACAGCATTTCACATGCCAAGTGACAGCTCTGGCATGCAGGTTACAGAGCTGCTTCTCACTGAGCTGCAAGAGCTGTGCTCCCTGCAGGGGAAATGGTCTGAGCTCATGTCTTGCTCCCCACTGGTCATGGCGTGCTGGGAAAACTACATGTCGAAGTGACGGTAATGTTAATATATTTACCATGAGAAGTGCTGAATGATGCAATAGCCTTAAGTCTTTGAAAGACACGTGTACAGTGCTTGTTTTTTTTTTCACGGCTTGTTTCCATTAACCTGCAAGTCTACTGAAATACTGGAAAGGTCTGGAGATTCAGTGTGGACTAAATTTGCAAAGAGAAAAGTGATTTACAGTTTTTCTTGCAACTAGTAACAAGCAAGGCTTCTATTCTGAGTTCACTTTCTCAAACCTCTCCACACAGGTGGCATAGCAGCACTATGTGGGCTGAGCCCTGAATGTTTCTTTTCACTCCTTCGACCCAAAATACAAGCAGTGTACAGTTTTCAAAATTCTTGCATTTATTTCTTAATCAAGCTGTAATTTACTACAGCCTATTTTACACATGTTTGTAATTTTGAAACTCAAGTTCAAAACCTGACATAAAATTTAAATGGATAGTAATTTGTTATGCCACAAATTTTATACTGGGCTTCATCTAAACCTTACAGAAACAATAATGGTGTTAGAACAAACTTGTAGTCACTAGCTGGAGGATAGAGAGAGAGAGAGAGAGAGAGAGAGAGAGAGAGAGAGAGAGAGGATCATGGTAATAGACCATGTCACAAATCATGGTCTCTTATCGAAAGATGCTTTTCCATCAACTTAACCATATCACAGCCATTTGGTTGTGACATTCAGTGGAGCCGCATGGCTGGTCACGACCACATCGTAGCTGTTATTCGCAGCATGGAGAGAGCACGTCATTGTATTTTTGAATGATCTCTATAGAAGGTTTGGTCTGGGGATCACCTTACCATGAGAAAGTATCCCAAGGTTTAACACTGGGGTCCCCACATTACCAACATTACCACCAGAGTGAGGAAACACACAGGTAGGTCTATGGGCTACAATCTGAGATGAAGATTTCATTGAAGAATTTGAGCTGAACTTCTTAATGGGGGAGACTTGAGTCTAAATGGGAATGATCAGATATTTTGACCTACCATGAGACTTACTAGAATCCCAAAATAAAGGGATTCAGCCAAATATGAGCCAACTGACATCCTACTCCTTATGTCATGTTGTAACTGAGCCTCCACCCATCTCAGCTGCTATAGCTCCTCCCACCACCCCCTGATGCCCCCTGCTGTAGCCCACCACACCTCCACCCCAGCAACTATTTCTCCGTTGCCCTTGACAGGCATTCCCAGGCAAGGTGGGGTTTCGGACGCACGCACACCATCCAAACCAGACTAGGACTTCTAGAGAATTGTTTATTCCTTATTTGTATTATTAATATTTTCTCTTTCTCTCTCACTACCTATTCTGCTCCTTATTGTCTATTTTGTTGCTATAGTAGTGTCTGTTGTCGGCCAGAGGAAGATGGGCTCCCCTTTTGAGTCTTGGTTCCTCACAGGGTTTGTTCCTCCTGCTCTACGGAATGTCTCCTTGCCACTGTCGTGCTCGCCTTGCTCACTGGGGGCTTGGACTCAGACATGTGTAAAGTTGTTTTGTGAAAACAACTGTTGTAAAAGTGCTATATAAATAAATTTGACTTCACTTGAATTGACAATTGTTAGTTGTGATTTCTACCGAGTTCCCTGTGAAACCCTAATGCATGACATCCACTAGCATCCATGTTGTACATTGGCATTCCTAATTACTTATATCTTCTTAATATCATAAAATCCTTTTTTTTGTGAAAGGAGCAAGCTTAGTAGTCTCAGAAAAAGTAGAGCTGTTAGATTATATATGTCAAAAAATGTTTTAAAAGGTCTTGATGCATTACTGACTGCATTACCATGTTTCACTGATTAACTAAGTGTATAGTATACTTTAAACACACGACATATAGTACTTTAAAAAACATAAGACAATGGCACAATCTAACCTAACCTTATACGCCACATGTCCAAAGGGTGTCTCAGACACATGGCTACAGAGACAAAGTTTAAAAGCATATCCCTCTCCTCAGTAAACATGTGCATATGCTTTATTTTAATTGTTTCATTGTTTAACCAGTGGGAACAAGGCTCTCACATAAACTAGTGGGCCTGTTTTGTTTTGTTTTGCCTTCACATCTTAAAGCCTTCATTATAAACCGACCATTTTAAACTGATAATACAAGGACAGATACATAGATGAAAAGTCAGGTGTCCTAAAGCATTAATGCACACAATGCACATTCATGAACAAACCCAAACATCTGTTTGTGTTCAAGACCTATTCAGTACATATGCACACATAGATAGATAGATAGATAGATAGATAGATAGATAGATAGATAGATAGATAGATAGATAGATAGATAGATAGATAGATAGATAGATAGATAGATAGATAGATAGATAGATAGATAGATAGATGCCACTGACAGATGAAGGGAATAACTTTGATTATCTCATTATAATGGCACCTGTCAAAAAATGGGATACATTAAGCAGCACATAAACAGTCAGTCCTGAAATTCATGTGCTGGAAGCAGGTAAAATTGGCAAGCATCTGAGCCACTTTCACAGGAGCCAAAATGTGATGGCTAGAGAACTAGTCCAGAGCACCTCCAGAACAACAGATCTTCTGAGGAGTTCCCATTATGGAGTGGTAAGTATCTACCAAAAGTTGTCCAAGGAAGAACAACTGGCGAACCGATAACAGGGTAATGGGTGCACAGTGAAAGCTAGCCCATCTGGTCCAGTCCCACAAAGGAGTTAAAGAACAGTTGTGCAAGCAAATTTGTTCTGAAGAGATGGAACCAGTTTATATATATGAAAAAGTAGATGTTTAAATCTTAACGTTCATTCCATGGGGTTCTAAAGAGTAAAAACCAGGTCTTTTTCTTTGAGTATCCTATATATATATATATATATATATATATATATATATATATATATATATATATATATATAAAATAGATAGATAGATAGATAGATAGATAGATAGATAGATAGATAGATAGATAGATAGATAGATAGATAGATAGATAGATAGATAGATGTTTCTTTGGAAACCTTGTGTACTTCACTGCAATTTTGACTAATTTTGACTTAATAATTCAAGCAAAACTTTTCTTTATCTGGACCATTTTTTCCTTTCTTTTTTCCTGCAAGCTCAGAACAAATTTTGGCCAAATTTAACAAACCCTCAAACCCTCCCCCCTGACCACCACACCGTCTTCTCCAAGCGTCTGTTTGCGCCCCTTGTTAGCCTCTAACAGCTGGGAGTTCCATTTGAAAGAAAGCGGACCCACTGCCATCCACAGGGGTCGAGAGAGAGTGCGAGATGTTCAGAGACACCCCTTCCCCCCGTCTCCTACAGCGCTTTGTGACTCTGGTCTAATACATATCGCTTACATTTACATCAAAGTGGGCTGGAGCCAAGTTTGGTGTTTGAACTGGAGCGAAGTGTCTGCCGTCTCACCTCGAGGGGTGTTTTGTTACACACCATTAAAGCAGGGATGGCTCTTAGCCTTAGGCTGTCAGACAAATGTGCCTGATGATGAAGGAAGTTCTTTCAAACGTCATCAAGCAGACATTTCTCCCTGTCGCTCCCAAACAAGGGCCCATTTTCACAATTAGGTAAAATCTAATAATTAGAGGTTAAGTAGAGTGGGTGTGGGGCAGCAACATGAGTAGGGTTTTAAATTATCGGAGGCAATGACCTGTGACACAAAGGCAGAGAAGGTCAAACTTTCAAATCAGTCCTAATCCTTCAGGAGCCACTGGAAGACCTCAAGAGCATATCCATACCCAGCACACTGACAGCTCTCTCTGCGCAGTTATAAATCATTCTTAACTGGGAGGCACAGCGGGGGATATAGAACAGACGAGACAAATAAACCTCGCCCTACTTTTCCAGTAGTGCCACTTTTGGAGGCTCCCCCCGACCCCCGACCCCTGCCTAGATCTGTGGGTTCTGACAGCAATCATTTGGGGGGGCTGCACAGAAGAAAATCGTGTTTGTAAAACAAACATGATGTCATCGGCTGTATGCCACGGGCTCAGTGTGCAGATCTGTGAGCACACATGTTCACAGACCGCATGAGGCTGGCTAGTAATAACCATGGTGGAAGATGTGAATGACACGTTTTGGAAGCCTGAACATTTGGATAATCGGAATTCTAATAATTGTTGTAATTGTTGTAATAATTGTTGTGTTTGGATAATTGTTGTGGGTTGCTGACAATAGTAATAGATGGTAGACAAATGTAAAAACAATTGTAGTGTGAACTTTGGCACTGCATAAGTAAAGAGTTATTGCGTTCTCCATCAGTGTAATTTTATTCACAGATCAAGATCTGTGGCGTGTGCACCTCAGTATTATACTCAACCCTGCAGAAACACATGCATTCATTGTCTGTTTTACTAACACCACAATTTACTCTTGTGATCAAATGTTATTTGGTAATTCACTTGGTTTGATTTTCCTAAATTGACCATGGTCATCACTCCAGACTTGAAGTCTTATTTTGTTTTGTTTTGTTTTGTGTTTTATACCCACATCCACAGATTTGGCCATAAAATGCTGGGCTTGTCAAAGCTGAAGAGAATCAGGAGGGACAGGGAGACGAATCTTGCTGAAAAAAGTATAAGGAAGGCCACCCTTGCGTTTCCTCTCAGCAGTGTGCCCCAGTATAAGAACCCCAAAGGGCTTAGACTGTTTACTCTCTGCTTCTCCCCCATATCCACTCCTACCCGTTCATGCATACCAGATCCCTCCACACTGCAAATACACACATACATGCTCATAATCACACACACACACACACACACACACACACACACACACACACACACAGATTTAATTACAACATGGGGGTATGAGGTGGACCTGGAAGCAGCGGCTAGTTAGATTTTGTGCTTTGCTACGCCATGGGCGATGAAGCAATGAAAACTGCAACATGCAGTGTCCCCTAAATTAAATATTCCACCTCTGTCTTCTACAGCCATTCGGCAAGCCAGTTTTGAGGGCAAACATATATCAACTTGTCTGCAGCGCTGCTGCTCCCTGTTTATCGCCCATGAATGGCAGCAAACTCCCAGCGCTCTCCGGAAACGGACCTACAAAGCAGCAGTGTGACCACATGTAAAACTCACACAGCTGCTAAAAGAGACTGCAAATTCTGCTTTCTCCTAACACAGGACCAGACAGCCAAACCATGGCAATTCCATTGGGAGCCATTGAAGGTAGACTGAGACTGCAAACCCCCCGCTGACACTGTAAGTGTGAATGTGCTCACACTTACAAGGGATGATAAATAGCTTGTCATGCAGGAAGGAAAAGCAAAATACTTGGATTAAATATAATTTGACTCAACTAACATTTTCCATTAGATATTGCCATGGAAGGTTCTCTCATGTTTCATTCAATGTGTGTGTGTGTGTGTGTGTGTGTGTGTGTGTGTGTGTGTGTGTGTGTGTGTGTGTGTGTGTGTGTGTGTGTGTGTGTGTTTCCACAGAACGTGCAGTGCAATTTTGTTTCATAGTAACTACATCTATTTTTCAAACAACTCAGTTTATTTTGTAAGTAAATCAATTGCCGAGAAATAAACATTGATTACTAAACTCACTGAGTCATTTCCTTGACCTTGTTGGTACAAGCTCGACACTTGTTGGTATAGGAAACTGATTTTCAAAATGCTTGTATTTCTACTCCTTATGTACTGTGCATGTACTGTACTTTGTAGCATCAACTACAACAACTACATCAACTTTGCAATTCTTTTTTTGTGGTTAACAAATCAATGCCATATTCGATGCAGTCCAAGATCCTACATGAGATTTAGAGCAAGAAACTGTCATCAAGTGCTGATGACAAAAGAGGAAAGAAACATTAGCTAGCTTGTGAGAAAAATCCTGCAAGCTTGAGTTCTCATAAACAAAGGAAAACAAATGAGCTCTGCACAGCATGGCGTGGAATCTTCCTCTGGTTAGTGATGCAAGCAAGCTGTAGTTTTGTAATCTTCATCAATGGAACACAACACAACCACTCATTTCAGCATTCAACCTTCAAATTCTGATTTGAATATTATTCATGTGACAAATTACGAATAATTTGGTACAGCTGGTAACTTCAAAAAATAAAGAAAAATAACACCTCACTGCTGGTTATTTTCATTAAACCACAGGACATTAAAGAACTAGAACTGCCTACTCGTCTACTATTTCAAACTTAAAAAAAAACTGTATTTAAAAAATAATTAATTAATGATTTAAGAAAATTCATCTTTCCACTTACAGCGTCTGAGACTGAGGATGGACGAAGCCCTTGAGTTGGAGCTGGCCTGTGAACGCCCTGTGAGACTCCTTGCGCACAAACATGGGGACCACGTTCGTCCAGCTCCACTGAGGCTAGGTGGGCCAGGGTCATCAGCCAGCGCCATTCTGCTCTGTGCTCCATGTGCTGGAATGACCTCATCACCGCGCAACACATGAACCTGCAGTTAAATCGTGCACACCATGCTCTCTGTCCCCAGTTTGTGTGGGGCTTAGGGTAATTGATTCAAAACACATGATTTAATAGGCACTCCCAAGCTTTTTGACATCGACACTAGAGTTTTGCGTCATAGGGCGCGTGGGACTTGAGAAACAAAGGAGGTATAATGTCAAGATGTAGCATGTAAACAAATAATGTTCTTCCTCGCAGAATTCATTCGGAGAACAAAGAAATGATGCTGTGCCTCTGAAGACCATCACCAGCACAGTCAAACATGCCTAGTAGTTTAGCAGAACCACAAGGAAGTCCCTCATCTGTATGAGGCTCTTGGTCCAACGTCTTCACAAAACACCCCCCGATAAATATCTAGAAGTGGTCAATCCAAACAGGGTGCGGATCCCACTAAGTGGAACTACATTAGAAGCTCAGATCAATTGATATTTTTGTGCCTAAATATCCTCTCTAAAGAGGGCATAGAGACAGCAGGCAAAATGGTTTTTCAGATGCTGCTGGAGTGGCAAGGTTTTGGAGTGGTCGGTGAGCCATTATTTATGTCATTTCCTTGTCATTTTCAGGGTGTGTGGGGCTGCACAGCTGCTCAGAGCTCTCTGGGCTCGCCCTGGTTCTTCACTTACACACTCCTTCCAATTGCTTTAGCATAGCAGCACTATCGCCATGAGAACCAAACGTCTTCAAGGCTTGTAAAAGCCCACCTAAAGTGCGTCCGTATGAGAGAGGGCCTCCTTCTAGAAATGTGCCTGCACGTCACAGAGAGCATTACAGTGGCTCTAAAATATGTCTGGAGTTCATCAGAAGCAGTATTAGGCTGTTACAAAACTAATGTTAAACTAAAAGGATTAAGAGTTAACAAACAATTAGACATTTCCTCAAACAGCCTACATAAATAACCTGGATCTTGTGAATATACTCTCAGTTTAAAATACTGTCTTAGAACAAATGTTTGGTACTATCATTTCAGAATTCTCTAAATTGTGAGACAACACCAAGATTCTAAGGCTGTGTCCAAAATCAGGTACTACACACTACGCATTTATTTGTAATGGTTGTACATACTATTCTTATAATGTATTTAGTATTACTTAAAAATTAGTGTGGGAAGCTTTGGACACACTTTACCATTACAGCTGAACATCCCATGACCTCTGAACTTCATGACAAAAATATTCAAATTGATGCGCTGAGGTAAACTAAAGAGCATAGGGCAATGGTTCAAAAAACAATTACACAAGACCAAAATGTAACATTTTTTACTACACTTAAAATTGTTGAGAGGAGAAACAATGGAATACAGCTGACAGGACACAACTTTGAATTGATTTTAAAAATCATATTTGATGTAATGATTCAATAGTTGGCCTAGTTAACAGTTATTTAACTAAAGTTAGCAAATAGCTACTCAAATAACATAAGATCATGCTAATCAGATAACTGAAATCAACATTTTAGCACACTGTCCTTAGTTTTTGGCACATAATGCTAAAAAATACATGCTCAAACATATAAACAAAGAGTAATCAGCACAGGAATCAATAATGTTATGTTATGCTATTAAGCATTATACTTACACTTGAAAACAGCTTCATCAGCTGCCGCCATTTTGGATTATTTGGTCTGGTTTCAAAAACCACGTCTTCTTTGATGTTGGAATCACAGGTTTGAATAGTGTCCATGGTTCTCGCACCTTTTCACCTGACGTAGTATATAATCTGATAATACTTTATAATACTTTACTATCCATGAATACTAAGGTTTCAGACACAATCAACATCCCAGAAGTATTATTTTGGCATACTGTTTAGTATAGAACTATGCAGTTTCAGATGCGTCCTAAGACATGGATCACTTTCTTGGCAAAAGACGTAAACATAAATAATAACACAGTGTACCGATGAGATGTTTCATTGAATAAAATCTGCTTTATTAGACAGGTTTCCCAGCCAGAAAGGATGAATGATATGTTATGAATTCCTTTCTCTTACATTTTGTTGCTGCTGGACCTACAGGCTATAGGGCAGTATCGGGGGGGTGGGGGGGGTGGGGGGTGATTAAGCAGAACAAAAGATGTTTATATTACAATGCTGAATAAACATAACAAGCTCAGCAGTGGGGCAATGAATATGGAATTTGATAGTTTCACAATATCACCCGATTCCTTTTTTTAAGTATGTCTTCACTCTACGCTTCTGAAAATACAGAGAAGTTGAAGTATGAGTTTTAGGCATGTTTGCAGTTTTTGTGTTGTATTAACTTTTTTGCGCAAAAAGCAGCACAGAACAGTAAATGCCAAATGAATGTGAATGAGAAAACACGCTCAAGGACACCATTTCTGCCATTCTTAATTCAAAGAAAAAAAGGCACCAGGTTTTGGCAGCACAAAAGTGGCACAAATGTAGAACCAGTCAGCGAATTTCTGTGTCATACGATGTCACAGAGGGTGTCCTCCCGAGCTGTTCTTCTGGACTATGGACCAAGCTGAGGAAACTGGGCTCAACCGGGCTCAGTTTGTAATCCGTCCATGCCAAGCTCTGTCCATGTGGGAATGCTGCTGGAAATGGTTCAGACCTGAAGTGGAACAGAGGGCCAGTTTTACTGAATCTCAAACATGGATGCCAGTAAAATCTTGGCTAAATTCTTCATCACATTGTGCAATATCATTTAAGTTCACATCCTTTCATTTCAGATGACATAGTAAAGACACTTTAACGCTTTAGTGATGTGTACAGATGATGACATTCCGCTTGAGTCATCCTTTTTAACATGTGCCTCATAGCAGTCCCCACCTTCTGGCACATACCACAGTATACTTTTATGAATTATTTTTGTCTCTGACAGCATTATTATGGCCAAAATTGTGGCATAAACCTTGCCTAAGAGCCAGGGATCATGACAGGCAGGGTTTACATGAACTGCATTCATTTGAATAATTAGTTCAGTAAATTCTTTCCAAATACTTTTTTATTTTAGTGCCTGGATGAGGATCCTGTTCCTCAGAATTATTTACATAAAGTTTCACCAATTGAAATACCATTTCAGGGACTTTACTTAAGCTCCAATGAATGTACCACAGGATGTGACACATGTTTTTGTTTTACCTCTGTCATATACACAGTGAGTTCAAGTGTGTGGTTCTCATAAGTTTATGACTGGCTGTGGATGAAAATAATCATTTTTATATAAAATGAGAAAACCTTGGCCCGTGTTTAATAGATTACTACAGAAAAACATTATGATGGCAATTATCTAATGGAAGCCTACATGTAAATATTGTCACTAAACTTATATGGTCATTCATTCACTTTACAACCAAAGTGCTACTTTTTAAGACAGTGTTTTTAGATGTCTGAATATAGTGTTAAAGGCCACAGTTTAACAGCTTTACTACATTTACATTTTCACATATACATGAGCAATAGCCTATTCAGGCCTACTCAGTCTTCTTCATTTGAATATCTGACAATGACCTTAAGGTTTCTTTTCTCTTCTCTCGCTTACATTTCACACTTCTTGACAATAGCCTCTCTGATTGGATGAGCATCCATGTTTCTCAGCCTTTCTCCTAGGGCAGATGAAGAGATAAGAAGGATCAGCTGAGAGAAAGAAGAACCAAGAATCACAACCTTCCCAGCACCAAACCAATGGTGAAAACATTCCCAACCCCTTATTATGCACAGCATCAACCAGCGAAGCTCAACCCAAGTGACTGCAGACACCGGCTAATACAGTGTCCTTTAAGTGCATTTTGCATTACATGCATACTTTACCTACTCTCAACCCCCAGTGCCATTTTCCGTGTCTATTCATAATTTCAATTTACAACCCGCCCACATATGAAAACTAAATGTGCAACTATGCAACCAATACTGAGCTCCAATGGCCAAGGTCCAGACACAGAACAGCCTTTCATGCACTACCCACCTTGGGCCCGTATTGCTAAAATGGCGTTGGCTTTTTGAGGGTGAGGTCTGAGCGACTATAGCATCATGGGATGCTCCTCTGTGGAGTACAGGGCGACAGATGGACTAGAGACAGACAGTTCCTGCCACTGCTCCCACTGCTGGAGGGCATGCCGGGAGAACGGGGTTGATGCTGTGGTGCTCGGAGCCCGTACACAGGCAGGTCGTTGTAGGGTCCACACTACGCCTCTGTTGCAGGGAAAATGTTTGTGGGACAGCAGGAATGAATGACAGAACTGGCGTTGCCAGTGAGCCTCTGCACAGTCTGGCATGTTGAGCTCCCACTTGCCAGTATGCACTAGACCTGTAATAGAGGACACATTGTTGGAACCTCCCAACAGGAGTACGTGTGATGGCTGCTGCCCCCTGATGGAGGTCATGGCTTGTAATGCAAACAATACAAATAGAATAGAAGGAAGGAGGTTGACACTCTTGCATCCATTCTTCTGTGCTCAGATAACACTAGAAAATAATTCTGCAGTACAAAACGAAGCTGCATGACCTCCCCTGACTTGAGCAACTTTCAATTAAGGTCAGAGGGATGGATGGCATTTGCCATATTTCTACCACATTTATATTAGGCAGCAGGTGGTAAAGGCACTGAGTTTTCTCACACCGCAAACTGCAATTTTCCATGCTCCATAGACATCCATCAAATGCTCTAGGCAGAATCTCATGCAGAGACCCAACATTTTTATATTACTACCAAAGGAACATATGCACAATTAACACAATTAAACCTCCAGTGCTATTCTTACCAACAAGGAGGAGGAAGAGGACATGCAGTATCTTTGATGTCATCCAGACTGCAAGGGTCACTACGCCAAGTTCACGCAAAGTTTATCAGGCAGCATTGTTTGATTGGAGGCAGTGATTAGCAAGCTCACATCATGGGAATCTCTGAAGTTCCAAGCAAGGACGACAAGAACAGCAGTTGGGAGAGTACTGATCTGGCCAGTGGAAGCCAAGCCTCTGTTCTGCATTAGTGAAAGAAAGGGAAAAGGGGGATATGGACACACTCGAGTGAAATAAGACTCTGTGCCTGTCCATTCAGCCAGAGATGGGGCACATGTGGCTAAGCTAAACAAGGTCTGGAACTGAGACAGTGTGAGAGAGAGAGAGAGAGAGAGAGAGAGAGAGAGAGCAAGAGAGAAGGCTACTCTTCCTTCATGGTACTGAGCGGTGCCATGATTCAATAATGCCAATATTATCACTAAGAACTTCAAAGTCCTGTTCCCTATTCAATCTGCAGGCCTACTGGATTATCCCCACAGTTGTATATGCCATAGATCTGCTGTTCAGACCTCTGTGCCACATGCAGTACCACATTATTTAGTGTTCCTTCTAAAATGTTACATTCCCCAGGCTCAGGGCCAGTGAGAACAGATTATGGACCCCCTAAAACAGGGCATAACGATGAGACAGAGACACAAAGCGTGTGGCTTGTGTTCACAAATTCCTCTTGGATCCTGCTTTCTATACACACCGCTTCCCACAGAAAAGCTTTACACGGGTACATGTTGTTTATCTGTCCACTAAACAATGCCATCTATGCAACGGATTAACTAGAAGGGAAACTTTACTGTCATATCAAATTCTGGAAATGACAAGTCTTACAGCACATGACCTCTGAACTTGCCCTTGGAAGAACCACTTAAAGATGAACGCCGGAGTAAAAAAAACATTGATGGCGTAGTTCATCATTCAAACTTTCAATGCATTTGGGGAAATGGGTCACTTCAAGTTAGCCTGAGACATTATATAGTTTTTTAAAACTAATATTAATATTTTTAATATTAATAAAAGCTAAAGCTTTTCAAATTTAAAACCTTAAAATGTCACATTACTGAGTCAGGAGGATACAATTATCTTATAAAATATAGTATAAATATAGTGGAGTTTTTCAGACCACATCAGATCATTCTATGAGTAAATGACAAAGCATTTTGTAAGTTGATCTGGATAAGAGCATCTGCCAAATGGCATAAATGTAAATGTAAATGTAAAACATCACATACACAGGCTCTGGCTTGTTACCTGAGTAACATTAGTGGGGTCGTGGCTAACAGTGCTGATCTGTGCAGCATTGAAAATTAGTGAGAGAGATCTCATTGAATATCCAGACATCATATTGACAAAACTAGTTGTGCTCTGTGGCATTACCAAGGGACAAAGGAATGAACCACAGAACTGAAGACAGCTGGCTAAAAGGAAGAATGACAGAGCTCAAACTAAACCCAGCATAAACACTGGCGTGGTTTTTTCAGAGGTGGCAACAGCCGTGTGAGCTGTTGGAGTTCAGGAGTGATGCCAAGTTAGCTTTTTACTGCTGAACAGGTATGTTATGTTTGTGGTTTAGTCATAGTCACATTATTATTGTTATTGAATTTGATGTTACGCTTGTAATGTAACGTACCCTTAATTGTGAAATTGATTTTGCTGTATAGCTAACGTTAGCTGGCTAATTCACTATTATTAGCATATTATTTTGCTAGTGGTATGTTTGTGCTTCAGAATTCATCCTTTGATGTTGGAAAACCATGCTGCTCATTATTCTCAGATCATTTCCAGTGCTGCCATCAGTTTGTCAATGTAAAAACAATGTTACAGCTATGTAATGTAGTTACATTATTTTCACAAAAAGTAGCTACTTTTTCTTCACCCTGAATTAAAACATATGGAGGATCATATGGAGGATACATTGTTAAATTACATTTTTTTTACAATTGATTAAGCACGATTTTGAAAACAGGGTTCATCTTGTTAAAACACTATACTTATTATAGTGTACACTATTATAGTATACACTACACTATACTTATACTTACACAGCCATATACATAAGTAGCATAACACCTCAAATCTTTTGCAGAATAAAACACTTCATTAAAACTATACAATAATTTATAAAAACCCATTTTTGTCATCATATGGCACACACAGGGTGGATACAATCTGATTATTTGAACAAGATACACACTGGTGCTCAATCTAAAACATTTCTGCTTTTCTAATTATATAGTCTGGGTTTGATTTTATAAAGAGATACTGTTAGAGTAGAGTACATAAAAATCAAACACAACACTGCACACTGACATTTTTTCTCCTCTTCACTTTGTAATACCAGTTAATACATCCATGCATTTCTAAAGGTTGCATTTTGTACTGAATTTCAGAACATATTCTACATAGAATACGATACGTAAACACATCATATTTCCATTTATGGAGACAAAAAAAATAAAGCTTTTTAAAACTTTTTTAATAAAAGAAGCTGATCATCTCTTTGACTAGCTGGATCTGGCCATAACACTTCATCCACATCAGAGGCTATGTCCTCTCTCACAAGACAGTAAGGTCTTCCTGAATGTTAAATCCACTCTTGTACAGACACTGCATCAATTTGGTCACAGGCTTCCTCCGTGGCTCCTTGGCCGGGAATCATATAGTTTTCACTGACAATAATTCCTCAGTGGGGTTAAGGAAGGGAGAATCTGGTGGGATGTATTGGAGTGAAAATTGTGGATGCTGTTGAAATCAGGTTTGGTCCAGAGCAGAGCCGTGGAGAGATACATGGTCCTGGATGTCAATGTATGTCATCTGCTCCACATCCACATGGTCTTCTGCTGTGACGATGGTGTGGAGTCTAAGAACATCAGTGTGTGGACTGTAATATTGTAAGGACCCAAGTTAGTGATGGAGGAGCCCATTCTGTGTGATCACAGCGCACACTGGGATGTTACCATCAAGATGGCCTGGGACATTCAAAATAGCACTGTGACCAATGATGTTTCTCCCTCTTCTTATTTTTTTCAGGTTACTGTAAATCCAGCCTCATCTATATATTCTCGTGAGGTTTCATCAGTATTCATTTGCAAAACTCTCTGAATAAAAACAGCATTTCAGACCTATTAGAAACTTACATGTTGTACCTTACAGGTTAAAAAATTTACAGGTTGTGTGCAACAAACTATACAGAAGTGTGCATTACTTAATTCCACATATTTATACTACAGGTCTTTTACTTGTAGACAGGTAATCTCATCTGTGGCATTTTTACAATGTTTATGCCTGACTGATGAGTTTACAATGAATCATCTATATATTTGTACATTTAACAGCTGGTGAATGGTCAGTGGGGCATTTTGAAAGGCAGTGCCTTGAAATGGATTTCTGTGTGAGGCTGAGAATGTGCTTATAGTTCTGCAGATCTGGGTTAAGATATCGCTTCTTGAGTGTCAGGTTTTACTAACTGGGAGTTATTTTTAATTGTAGTGTGTACACCATTGTAAAAAAACTTTAACCGATGTTTCCTGGGGTTGCATTAGTCTACTGGTTCATGCAAGGTTACATTACCTAACTTTTGACAGAAATGTAGATGGCTAATAGCAGACAATGTCAATTCTATGCATATTCAGCCAAATGGCTAGTTTCAAAGCATAGTAAAAGCATATTGTTTAGGTGACGTTTACAGTACCTTCTTCTAGCTAAACTGCTCACGATATTGACAATAGCAGCGCAGATAAACATATTCACTGAGAGATTGACCAGTCACTCTTAAAGCTGAAATTTAATCTAGTACTTTGTGAATATGAAGTTTTTATTTCCATACATATCTGCATTTGAATGGTATCAAATGCAAATCCAACATTATACTGATAAGGACATGATTATAACAGTAGACTATTTACTTACATCCTCAGAAGACATATCCATCATCAAGTTCTGATTGAGTTCTATTTGAATAACTCCTTCAATGTGAACGCTTGCAATCACCAGATAAATCTGTGGAAACAGAATATGGCACAACCTGTTACAAAATGTTCTTATGCCCATTTCATGCAATTACATAATTCACCAAACAGGCACAGTGCAGCTTTAAGAAAAACTATGCACATCTGCTTAGATCAGCTAATGTGTGTTTGTATAACATTACAGAAGTGTACAGGTATTTGTTGGAAATTATTGCAATTTCAACAAACCTTTAAAAAAATCCTACATCAAAAATCCAGATTTAGCTAGCATATTTTTAGTTTCTGACAGCTGATTACAAAAAATCTGTATTAAAGGCATGGCAGAAATTGAATTTGTTTCTGAGGGGAGCAGTGTCACAAGCTTTTATTCCAGTGGGGTGACTGTAAAGCCTACACCAGCCCTGTTACCATAATAGCTATAGCTATTTATAAAAATCTAAAAGTAGCTAGTATTATTGAATTTTTGCCTAGACATTTTGAAATTACTCAATAGCTCACTGTCACTTATAAGTGGATAATCATGATGCTATGTGTTCCTGAAAAGGACTGTCAAATAGTGCAGGTTGTAATTTGCACATTAACAAGCATGGCACAGTTTCACAGACATATAGTGATGTGGAATGGTATGGGTGACAGTAACTAGGCTTTTGGCATTGCATTTACATTTACATTTACGGCATTTATCCAGAGTGACTTACAAAAGTGCTTGGTCATTTACTCATAGAATACAACCTAGCCAATACAGTAGATTAGAGTCCAAATACCAATGACAAGAATTGTCGATACAGGTTGATTTAGATTTGTTGATTTGTGCAGCACAGCAAGGTAAAAACAAATAGGGTACCCTACCCTTTTATCACATTTATTCATAATTATGCTAAATATCAAAACATACTTTATTTCCATGAGATTTCAGACTAACAGAATGCATGTAAATCTCAGAGAGCAAATTTGAGTGCATCTTTAAATCTAATGCTATTGATGTAATGTGGATACCAGACCATCACAACTATATGGACTTGTTGAAAAGCCCTTTCCAAAACTATGAAGATTAATATGCGGATTAATATTTTCCACAACATTTTGGAGTGTGTTTATGGGAATTTGCAGACATTCAGTCAAAAGAGAATTTGTGAGGTCATGCACTGGTGTAGGGCATGAGAATCTGGATCACTATTGATGATTTCATTTCATCCCAGAGGTCTTCAGTTGGGTTAAGACCAGGGCTCCATGCAGGCTATTATATTTCCTCCACTCCAAACCCGACAACTCATGTCTTTATGGACCTCCTTTTCTGCACACGGGCACAGTTGTGCTGGAACATGACCGAAGACATTGCCTTAAAGTTGGAAGCTTATAATTATCTAAAATGTCTCTCTATGCTGTAGCATTAATATAACACAGCAAAGGAACTAAGAGTCCTAGCCCAAACCCTGAAAAACAGACCATTATACCTCCTCCACCAAACTTTACTTTTGGCAGTACACATTTCAGTAGATAGAACTCTCCTGACATCCACCAAACCATGCCATCACACTGCCAGATAGTGAAATGTGAGGTATTACTGCAGAGAACATGTTTCCACTGCTCCAGTCCAGTGGAACTGTATGTGTTACACCACACCAGCTGATGACGGCATTGCCACAGAAATGCATTTTGTGAAGCTTCGGGTGCAAAATACTTGTGGTAATGTTGCGTCGAGAGGTTATTTGGAAATTTGTAGTGAGTAAGGCAGAAGAGGATAGGAAGTTTTTATGTGGTACATACTTCAGCTCTCAGTGGTCCTTCTTTTGACATTGTGTGGTCTGCCACTCCATTCTTGAGCTGTTGTTACTTGCAAACACTTGCCTCTCACAATACCAATTACAGTTGACCAGGGTAGATCTTGCTGGGCAGACATTTCACAAATGTACTTGTGCCAAAGTTGGCATCCTAGGACAGTACCACATTTAAAGTCAATGAGCTCTTCATGGCTCCTGCTACTGCCAGTGTTTGTTTTTTGAAGGTTGCATGGCTAACTGTTCGATTTATTTATTTATTTATTTTTACATCCGTTACCAAAGGCTATAGCTGAAACACCTGAACTTAATAAGAATGAGGGGTGTCCAAATACGTTTGGCCATACAGAAAGTGCAAGATTTGGGAAAGTGGTCAAGAAAACAAAGTGAAGTCTACCCAGTTATTTATGCTTTCTAGTAAATCAAAGATACACAAAATAACAAAGAAATGGCGTGTGACCGAAAGAGAGAGGCTGACAGCAATGAAAAGTCAAAGAACTTGAATCGAAGGCAACGGCCTTCAAATGTGCTTGCACTGTTTTTAGCTTTACACTGCGTAATATTGCACCTTGCTGTCATGATAATTTTCTAATTACTTGCAGTGACTGTTTTATGTTTTATGTTGCTGACATGCTAGGTTCCGTTTGTACAAAAGGCCATTAAAGAATCTTAATGTTAGAATTAAACACACAGAGTCCTCGATGTTTTTTAATAAGCACAAACTGGGGAAATGCTTCTCTTTATCTGCTTTTTGTTAGCTACTTTTTAACTTTCCTAGCTAGCTATTGTGAGTAGTTTTGAATATAATAAAGCAGCACTTGTGCATGTTAGTGTTTCTCAAGTCATTCTTCAGACTGTCACCTCCAGAAAGTCGATGTTGTTGCTCTATCCTATCTGCCATTAAAAGTATTCAATATTCTTGAGTGCTTGATTGGTATGTTGGCTCTGGGACCATCTGGGAGGAAAACCATTGATCATATGAGGATCCCAAAGGAATGGTGTGGAAAAACTGGAATAGTTAAAGGGGACCTATTATGTTTTTCTGGTTTCCGCTTTCTTTTAATGTGTTTTATAGCTTTTTGTGCATGTAAATGGTCTACAAATTTACAAAGCCCAAAGTACATGTCAGAGTGAGTAACACTCTCCCAAAGAAACCACTTTTCTTAGCTGCTTGAAATGTCTCATTTGAATTTCAGCCATATTCTTTGTTATAAAGTGATGTAATCTCGTAACACTTTCCATATTGCCTGCCCACCAGAAAGTCTGGCACACCCTTACACAACATATAACAAGTACTGGAAGCCTGAAACAGTTTGTTCAGTTTTGTACCCATGTCGAGAAAACACTGTATTCTGTAAAGGGAACTCTTCTTTGTATGCTTTGTATGCCAAAGGTAGAACCACAAAGAAGTCAGTGGATGAAATTAATTTTTACCTTTGTTTCTTCCACTGTTCCAATTATTTGTGTGCATGGCACTTCACTAAGGACTGCCTCAAAAAGTCTGCATAGTTTGAAGCTGGATTTCCCATGTCTTATTCATAAATGACAGAGCAGATCCAACTTTGTATGACCCAACGGAACATTGAAGTTCACTCCCTATAAGCATGCATTATTATTCTAACGGGGCAGCAGGCTGATGGAATAATCGGGCTGTACCCCTGTTACCATCTCTAAGCAGGAATGTTCACATCGTGGGATTGACTGGCAAATAAAGTGAACAAGGGATGGACAGGGAGCAGGGCAACAAAAATGTAACTCCAGTGAGGCAGCATTCAAAGCAAGGGAGTTGTGAAAAAGTTGCAGACTGCACTTCCCACTACGCTATAGGGGCTGTAAAGGCCGGTAAGGAAAAAATGACTTAGGGTGGAGAAGTGTAAGGGAGGGGGCTAGGTGCTTACAACAAAAGGGGAGCAAAGACTGCGGAAGCAAAGGATCCTGCCCAGTCAGATGAACACAAGGTAGGAATACTAGCCTCCTCCATAAAGCGAAAAAGGAAAGAGTCAAACCCTCACCACGTCCAGGGATCAAACAAGGGTCCATGCAAAACCGGGGTCATGAGTCTAACTGCTACACCATGCACACCCTTGAGAACGCTAAATGTAATGGTCGGGGGCGAGGAGTTAGGGGTGGGGTTAACCTTCGCAACCTTCCACTTGTTGAACGACCGACAGAAGGGCCGTTCGCAACAGACAGGAAAGACACAGAGAGGTGAATTTCTCCTCTGGAACAACCGGAAAATAATAAAAGGAGACAACAGTCCCCCGGAGAAAACTCAGAAAGGAAAATCACTCTTGCAGGGCAGAGTTCTGCAGGAATACCATATACTGGCAAAGTGGTTGCATGTGTTGCACACATCAAGGCTTTGCAAACAGTGGCTGTTGTATAAGAGTGTGGATACCTGTATGAGATCCGACTAATCAGAACTGATTAATTTGCAGCATGTGGTCTCCCTCTTATTGTGCCAGGCTGGTGCTGAGTGCCAGCCGCTAAAATTATTTGTGGATTTGTGATGTTTAAGTAAACAAGGTAGCTATTACAAGTGTTCAGGTGTGTAGTTGCTGGCTGTAGCTAAGCCATAGTCCCGGTGCTCAGCTGTAGTTTTATTGACTAACAAGTCTAACTTGACAACTAATCTTAATGTGTTATAATGGATTTGCTAATCAGCTGCAGGCCCATTTTTACCTAATATTGTGTTGGAGTATGGCAATGGTTTTTTGGGGTTTTTTTTTTCGATCCCTAGATGTCAAAGAGTGTTCAAGGGCAGGGGTGGATTTATGATTACAAACTGTAATGTTATGCTTGTAGTGCACTGTAGGTTTCTGCTAGCTAAGTTTCTAATGCCCCTAGTATTTTTACACATAAGTTGACCAATCAGAGAAGCCTGAGTTAATGACACAAGAGTTCTAACAGCTCTAATATCTCTTTCCAAAGGGTGAAAAGAGATGTACAGTATGAGGAAAAGAATGTGTTTTGGGGACAATGAAACAAGCAAATCTATTCTAGTAGGCCCCCAAAATGAAATTATGAACACTGAAATTGAGCATAATAGGTCTCCTTTAATGACAGCTAACAAGCTAGGGTCCATGCCTATTTACAACATACTGGTAACACACTGGAAAAAGTGAAATATTTAAGGGCAAATAGAATCCTTTTATTTTTGATAAACAACTAGAGGCCAACAAAATGGATATAACTACCTTACACTTGTTAATAAATATTTGCTAGAAGTTGCTATCATGTATTAGCAACCGTCTGAGCAAGGCATACTTGTGGGGAACAGTACTATAGTATGACCAGGAAATGTAAGACCAGTGTTCTGGAGGATTCCATTTGGGCAAGACAGAGTTTGAATAGGAGCAGTTGCTAGCCAGCTGACAGCATTTCACACAAAGACAGAATTTTACATAAAACTTAACTGGTTGGCTGGTTGGCTTGCATTACAAAAATAGGTCACATTGTTGGAGCGATATGATAACTTGTTTTCAGTACTAACCAGATAACCGGTTCATTCATTGTCCTTCTGTTATGACAATGTCAGGCTGGTTGGCTTGGTAAGGTCATCAAGCCTGTTTACTACACTGGTCTAACTTAATGAAATACTGCATGTAGAGCTATAGTCTACTAGAGCAAATGAGTAAGCTAAAGAGGGGGTATATATGCCAGTATTTATTTATTCAAAACATTTTTTGTCAAGGTGGAGCATTTATTATGTTAAAATGGCATTCATCTAAAGTTTGTTGCTCCCAGAAAAAAAAACAAAAAAAAAAACTTCAGGCAAGACATTGGATGAAAAATTATCTACACTGCAAGTTATGTACCTAACAGATTTAGCCAACTACTTTACAGTACCTGAGGTAAATGGTTTATGAAATACAGTGCACAGATTTTAAGTGCTTCCATGCTCGTCTTCCTGACAAGCTACATCTTGAAACAGTTAAATGAGTTATATTTCATGAGGAACAACTTACCCAGGTTATTCCAAATTGTTAAAACTTTTATGTATAATATAATAAACCATATATTAAACTAGCATTGGTAACAATTGGTACAATTTTCTTTTAGTTTTTTTGCAAGAGAGACTAAAATGTAATACAGCATAATTAATACAGTATATTGTATTAATAAGATCTCTATAGTATTTTAATAGTATTTTTTCTCTCTGTACTGTATGCAAAAATAACTTTTAGTATACTTATAGTACTAGGAAAACTATAGTACTATGCATTTTTATTGTATAAAAGTAATACATTTTTTTGTGTTTAACTAAGTGATATTGCTGCTCTAGGCTACATGACTATTGCCACATTGATAGAAACTTGTTATTCTTAAACGGGATTAAAGCAGGGAAAGATTTCCCTGTCTTAATGTTTCTCAAATCAGATTCTCAGTTTTGAATTCCTTTATCTCAGCAGCCTATTATTGTGTCTTCACCAACATTGTTTATTCTAAGGGATTTTAGGAGAAACATCTACAGCAACATTGATACTTAAATGAGATCATAGTGAGATTCACCATTACATCTTTCCAGCAATTAAAGAGCAGCACAGATAACCTGCACGAACATACATATATATATATATATATATATATATATATATATATATATATATATATATATATATATATATATATATATATATATATACACCTTTCACAAAAAGGTCACACACTCTAATATTTCGTTGGACTGCCTTTAGCTTTGATTATGGCATGCATTCTCTGTGGCATCGTTTCCACAAGCTTCTACAATGTCACAGCATTTATTTCTGTCCAGAGTTACATAAAGTCTTCTCTAGCACATCCAAAAGATTCTCAATGGGGTTCAGGTCTGGACTCTGTGGTGGCCAATCCATGTGTGAAAATGATGTCTCATGCTCCCTGAACCACTCTTTCGCAATTAGAGCCATATGAATCTTGGCATTGTCGTCTTGGAATATGCCCGTGCCATCAGGGAAGAAAAAATCCATTCATGGAATAACCTGGTCATTCAGTATATTCAGGTAGTCAGCTGGCCTGTTTCTTTGGCACATAACGTTGCTGAACCTAGACCTGACCAACGGCAGCAACCCCAGATCATAGCACTGCCCCCACAGGCTTGTACGGTAGGCACTAGGCATGATGGGTGCATCACTTCAGCCTTCTCTCTTCTTACCCTGATGCGCCCATCACTCTGGAACAGGGTCAGTCTGGACTCATCAGACCACATGACCTTCTTCCATTGCTCCAGAGTCCAAACTTTATGCTCCCTAGCAAATTGAAGCCGTTTTTGCCATTTAGCCTCACTGACAAGTGGTTTTCTTAATGCTACACAGCTGTTTAGTCCCAATCCCTTGAGTTCCCTTCGTATTGTGCGTGTGGAAATGCTCTTACTTGCACTATTAAACATATCCCTGAGTTCTACTGTTGTTTTTCTATGATTTGAGTTCACCACACGTTTAAGTCATCGCCGATCACGATCATTCACGATTTTTTTCTGACCACATTCCTTCCTTGAAGATGATGTTTCCCCACTGTCCTTTCACTTTTTAATAATGCGTTAGACAGTTCTTAACGCGATTTTAGTAGTTTCAGCAATCTCCTTAGATGTTCTCCGCTTGATGCATGCCAGTTTGAATTCTGAAACAGATTAACATCTTTTCTCATGACCTCAGGATGTGTCTTTCGACGTGGTTGTTTAACCAGTGAGAAGCTACTCGCTGCATTAGTTAGGGTTAAATAACTTGTTGCCAGCTAAAACATAATCACCCATGCAGTAATTATCCAATGGGAGGCTCTTACCTATTTGCTTGGATAAATCCAGGTGGTGACCTTTTGTTTTGGACAGTGTGTGTATATATATATCACCACTGGCATTAAGCAATGTTATAGTGGTCAGAAGCTAAAACTAACTAGCTAGCTAGCTAGGTAACCACATGCTGCCATTTTTGTAGCTACCTATCTAATGCTATATCTCCATATTTATAAGCAATAAAATAAAACAAGTAATAAAATCATCAGCTAAATTAAACAACAACAACAACATAATGATGGAATACATAGATAACCTTGTCTTATATGAGCTAGTTTGTTTCAAAGGAGTTTACAGGTAGAAAAACAAACAGGTGTATTGTATTACGAAGCCCGTAAAGAAAGCCATCCTCCTTCTGGAAACAACATGCATTTTAGTGAACAAACATTTAGACGATGGACTAAATGAATAAACAGTGAACGAATGAATGAAAAATACTTTATTATATTACATTCAAACAAAATAAAACTAGTTACTAGAACAAACAAACATGACCGTTCTTCGTACATTGTAATAGCACCAGCATGTACGCGGGCGGTGCAGTTAAAGCCTTGTAAACACCTGTAGACAATGTAATATTTGAAAATATGTGCGTGTGTTTGTATGTGTACTCCAATAAATTATTGCTTTCAGAGATTGTTAGGCTGTATCTATAAACCACAAAAGTGCATTCATTCTTGCAATGTGTAAAACAAATAATTTGCCTTATAAATCTTTTGCAGTCAAAACAAAAACTTAGACAATCCTAGTCTACCTAAAACTGGGAACAGTTGTTGTACACATAATATATAATTATGCCTTTTTCTTACCTCGCCTGCTCTGCCTGTTAGTTTTCCTTTTGCTGTATTGATTGCTCAATGAACAGTGTGTTTGTTGTATTGAAAATGGCATTCTCTGGCTCTTCATCTATGCCAAAACCACAATATGTTCCTCTTCAAGAATTTGCCTTTACTTTGGTAGGTGGAGAGTCTAAATAAATAAATAAAGCTAAAACATTTTATTTAGCATTGAGAGCTGGTGTGCACCTGTGAAAGTAGAATTTCATCATATATTGTATCAAACTAGCTATGGAAAGTTCTAGAGAGTTGTCTGGAAAGTGTGACCACCTCATTTAATGGAAAGAAATCATGGTTTTACATTAAGGAATCCTTGTAGATAGCGAATTTTAAGAGCAGAAACCTGGTCCACAGCCTACGTTTATCTCTAGGAAGCCACTCTTTACAGCATTCCCAGAAGGCTATGGGGAAGTGGGAGAACTTAGTACTGAGGACTAGTAACGGACACACTGCGAATCCACTACAGTTCCCTCACATGCTTGCCTCTGTATTACTCCTGCAGGCATGGAGCCACTAGGTCATAGAGCCCAGCTCTCAGCAAGAACTTTCCCAGTAGACCCTCCTTTTGGGATCCGAGTCGTTCGCGAACAGCCACCCTGCCAGAGCAGAGGTCAAGAGAGCGGCAAAACAAAACGTGATCCGTGCAGCCACATTGTGGACAACAGGAGGAGACAAATGACTTAATACTTTTTTTTCCCCTCTTCTAAATTCAAACAAGCTGTAGTGGTTATTGAAAAACAAATTGGGATAAGGCATAGAGGGAGGCAAGAGATTTAGAGAGACAGAAACAAAGACGAGCTGGTGGGAGCACGGGAGGGGCAGGGGACAACGGACACTGCAGGAAGACGCAGACGGAGACGCAGGGAAGCAGGGGAGAGGGGAAGAGCGAGGGATGGGGGTTGCATAGGAACAGCTGTTAAAGCTGGGCTCTGGCCCTCGCTGCCTTGCAATTCCACACGTAGAGAGGATCATGGGAGCGCAGCAATGTGGCTCACTCCGGGCGGCTCTGCTGGAAGCCCGGAGCCAAGGCCGGGCGTGGAGACTGCTCTGAAAGCCAGCCTCACATGGGAGAGTGCCTCTCACCCTCCCCCGACACACTTCCCATTGTGCTGGTGCTGGCAGGCCGGCGGGTCACTCCAGAAGTGGCGCGTTCGGTGCTACGCTGGCTCTTTTCCCAAAGCCTTGAGAAGAGCAGCCTGGTGGAGAGCGCTGCAGACACTCCTCACACTCACACTGGGTGGCCTTGCCATAAATTTCGAGAGGAAGTCACTTTGTATACCCAGACAGCCTCTGTGTATACACATGTATTCATCCACTGTCACTAGGTAGTAATCTTTAAGCATATACATGGCTAAAGGATTTAGACGTTGTCACACATCTCTGTGAATGAGTTATATATATATATATATATATATATATATATATATATATATATATATATATATATATATATATATATCCAGATAATGCAAGAAACGTTGTCTACTCTGATCATTTTAACGTTGCCTTCAGTGTAAACTTTGGTATGGCTTCTTTTGACCGTGGCCAGTCAGATGACCCTCTTTACCTAAGACTGACTGGCACTCCCTTGGCATAGTACTCACTCTGCTATTTCCTTTGTTAACATCACAAGCTTAGGGATAAAACAATGACTGCCTCTGTGCCTGGCTCTCTGTGTTTCACGGCACATTAAGAGTAGAGGCAGCACACTCCTCTCCAGACTCCCCTCCCTCTTGATTCACCCCCAGCCCTTGCAGGGACTGGTGAGGTAATGGCAAATCAGGGGTGGGCATGTGTGTCAGTGTGTGCAACAGATGTGTGACGTGTGTTGCCACGTCACAGCATTAGTTCACAATTTGAGTTCATACAATTATAACCACACCCATAAACACAAGCACACACTCTAAAGCACAGAAGGTATTACAAAGGACTAAGCTGACAACATCTGCCATTAGGCTTCCAATCAAACCTCAAATGAATCCGCCGGCTGTGCAAAAGAGCCACAGCCACCCCATTCATGTTGCAGGGGAGCGCTAGTGTCTGTCACATGACTTAAAGGAAACTAAGAAGCAGGATGTTGTTCCTCACTTGACACCATGCTATTTGTTACATGCGATTTCTTGTCTGACATTATTGCAGACGTGCTGGTAATGTGTTTTTGGCCAACACTGAACTCAGTGATTTACAGCTGGCCCATTACGGAGGGAAAATCCAGCTGAGGAGGAAAAATGCCTTTTAAAATGCTCTCACAGTGCAGCTACGTGTGTAGGAGCTTGTGCAGGGTGTTGTGTCAATACTGCTGGGCAAGGCCTGACTGCATGGTACTCTGTTGTGCGGGCATGGCTGAAAAAAGCCCTGTCATCCCTTTCTCCTGTCCTGTCTCTCTCCTGTCCTGTCTCTCTTTTGTCCTGTCTCTCTCCTGTCCTGTCTCTCTCCTGTCCTGTCTCTCTTCTGTCCTGTCTCTTCTGTCCTGTCTCTCTTCTGTCCTGTCTCTCTCCTGTCCTGTCTCTCTCCTGTCCTGTCTCTTCTGTCCTGTCTCTCTTCTGTCCTGTCTCTTCTGTCCTGTCTCTCTTCTGTCCTGTCTCTTCATCTGCATTCCTTTCCTTTCTCTCTCTCAGTCTCAAACACACATTTTCAATGTCAGGCGTCACAAGCTGAAGACGTGAGGAAGCATGAGAGCACATCTGTGCTGGCTGGCACAGAGCTAAACGCAAGACTTACGCTTACTTGCAAGGCACCTACAAGGAGTGAAAGAACGTGTGCGCTGCTCCCTCTAGTGGATAGCTTTATGATCACAGACAAAAAAAAAAATCATTGTTGACTTTCTAAATGAAAAGCTGCCGAATTGTTCCTCACAGCTGCATTGTGGGGACAGGAAATTTATCGGTGTTCTAATGGGGAAAAAAAACATGCATTCCTGTTCATACATGCTGTCAGTGACACATTTATTTATAATTAACAACATTTATTTAATACTTTCCAACGGACTGGGTTATGGGGGTTGGAGTGAATAAATAAAAAAAATCTGAAGCTGAATCTCTGTCCACTGCAAAAACTCTGTCCACGGCCAAAAACATGAAAAGACACTGTTAAGACATAAAAGCTCTTCAGTTCGAGTATGATCAACATGGTGTGATTTATTGTTTGCTTTGATTTTCATTTTTTGACTGTATGCAGAATGGGAGGAGGGTTGGAATTGAAGGGATCTGGAGAATTTGGAGGTTGCCTATACCCTGGAGGTGTCTCTGAAGAATACTTCTGACTTTCTCGTTACACTTTCAAGATGTAAGTGCAACAATAATACTTCTGAGAAACTGATCTTGACTTTGAGGCATCGTCATACGGCTGAGACCTCACCATACAACTATAAAATCCTTCTTCATAGTATTTTTGCATGCTGATGAATTCCAACTCAAATCTAGCACCACATTAGTAGTGTAACACAGCTTTGAACACAGGCAGTTTATAACACATGTCTTTGTATCAGACATAATTCAACATTTTAAGTATGCTAAGTACATTAACTACCAAGATCATGTAAACAGACTAAGATGGACTCTTTACACTACAATCAAGAAAGGTGTGTAGTTGCAATAGCAAGCAGTTGCTTAGGAGACCTTCATTACATGAGAACCTCAGAAACATCTGAAACAGAACCATCAGAGTAAACTGAGAGGTGAAGCCTTGAATCTCAGTGAGTCGCTGAGTTGAGGTCTTGTTTTGGCTGCTTTAGAATGTCAGCATTGCCAGAAGTAACTTTATATGCTTGGTTTTCTGCTCAGATCCTTGACCAATAAACTTTCAATAATGAGACACCAGGAATATGTCTGTAACCTTCCATGCTCAGCTTACTATGCTGGCTCATATTAATCAGCTTCACTTTGAATTGGAGACGCCTTCACTCATAACAAGACCATTAAAGGGCCTTTGTTCTGTTTCAAACATTACCGACTCCAGTATCACTCATCACTATAACATATACTTTCACTTAGCGGTGCAAACACATGTGTCCAGAAAAACAGTATACACATGATGCAAGCATTTATACAGTGCATTCATTCTCTCTCTCTCTCTCTCTCTCTCTCTCTCTCGCTCTCTCTCTCTCTCTCTCTCTCTCTCTCTCTCTCTCTCACTCACTCACACACACATACACACATACACAAACACACAAAAAGGCATGGAAAGGTGCCTGGACATAGCGATCTTCTCTGTCTCACACACACACACACACACACAAAAAGGCATGGAAAGGTGCCTGGACATAGCGATCTTCTCTGTCTCACACACACACACACACACACACACACACACACACACACACACACAAAAAGGCATGGAAAGGTGGCTGGACATAGCGATCTTCTCTGTCTCTCACACACACATACACACACACACACGCACGCACACAAAAAAAGGCATGGAAAGGTGCCTGGACATAGCGATCTTCTCTGTCTCTCACACACACACACACACACACACACACACACACACACACACACACACACACACACACACACACACACACACACACACACACAAAAAGGCATGGAAAGGTGCCTGGACATAGCGATTTTCTTTCTACAGCTGCATCTCTCTCTACAACAACAGCACAATGTGCTAAATGTTACCACCCTCCCCTCTGTGAAGGCGAGCATCCCAGCAGCCATACTGGTTCCACGTGTGCAGTCCTGGAGCATCTGGCTACAGGGTGCTTTAATGCAGTGGCCTGTCTGACACTGGGAGTGGGGGTGGATGGGTCATGAGCATGATGAGCATGAACCCAGGGCCCCTTCTGTTTCACAATCCCAGCCTTAATCATTCCCTCCTGCCCCCGTGCTGAGCCCCAGGCCTGGGCACTGCCTGGGACACCAAGGGCCTGCTCTCAGTTCAAACCTCGAGCCTCTCCAGAGGTGTGTGAGGACACTGCGGCCATGTTCAAACACAGCGGAAGAGGGGATGGGAGCCTGACGGGGCTCTGGGGAGTCGTGTGAGTCCTCCGCCTGCACTTCTTGAGCAGGGAAGACAATATCAGGAGGGACAGATTCAGCTGTTTTCTGCCAGGGAAGGCAGAGGGAACAGCAGATCTCTGGTTATTACCCAGGAAGAGCAATCAAATCCAGACTTTGGGAGCTGAGGCAGTGGATCAGGAATAAATGCACATAACAGTGTACACCCATAATCACAGCTTCTTTCATTTGTCCACTTGAGTTGGGCCTGTCTCAGAGGACATGAGGAGTGTCAGAATGAGAAGAGGTTGAAAAAAACTGAGTGTAGTTTTAGTTGGTTTTAGTGAATAAGTTAATGTCATATTGTTCACCTTTTGTTACACCAATGAAATCATTAACCTCATGCCTGGATGTCTTCACACACTTCAACCCCTGCGACCAAGCATGGCACAGAAGTATGCTTTATGTTTAAACTTGGTTAGGTCATGGAGATGAAAGAAAAACTCTGCACACATTCATACACTCACTTTGAAACTGCTTCACATGCATACACCTTTACCGTGATCTCAAAGACCACAGAGGCGCTGCGTTTATATGGCCCACAGGAAAGACAAACTCTGCAGTGGAACAATAATCGTTTAACACGCATTAGGATCCCAAGGACACAGAGTAAGTTCCACGTTCACCACCAACTGTACTGGAAACACATATCTTGTACCTGAATCTAATGGCCACATTATTGAGTACACCTGCCTTATAGGGGAGTTTACGGGTGTACATTTACCCATCCATGGCCCATCGGTTATCATGCGCAATTTGTCAGCCGCCCTCCGCCCCGTTATTCACTGAACAGATTCTGACCACAGGAGCTCTGCTGACTGGAATTGATTTGGGTCGTAGACCATTCTCAACACAGCTTACTGCATCATAGCGACAAGGCTGTGGGTGATGTGCTGGTATGAATATATTTAGCAAAGCAGTGCTGCTGGGGTTTTTATATGCATGCATGACGTTGCTGGGTTGAGAGTAATCCCCCATGCAAAAACTATCCAGCCAGCAGCAGAGCTGTGCTCAGAAACTCATCATTTATGAGGAATTGGAGGATGCCTATATAAATGATGCATATAAATATAGAAATCATGGCAATAGTCTTACATCTACAGTTAATAAATGTAGTAGCGTTGGTTGTAAAAGATTCTGTACCTAGTAACATTTTGGGCTTCTGTTTCCTTATCTACTCAACTTACATTATTCCTTTTTTAAATATAAAGCATTGATTTCTTTTGTCTCTTTATTTTATAACATTTAGTAGTGTTCCCAGGATGGAATTTCGATTCATTCGTATTTTGTCTTTCATTCAAGGAGACACGTCCACAGCAAGATAACACGCACTAAAGTCAAACAAATTCAGTTTCCAGTTTGTTCCACACTGCATTGCTTATTTTTGTTATTAAGGAAAATGCGTCACACACCCAAAAATACCCAGTGTGTACATTTTATCTTCTTTTCATCAAAACTGAAACTAGCAGCCCCCTCATTTATTATTACTAAGCACTACTGAATGTTTGATTCTGGAGGATTAAACCATCTGTGACTTTCATATCCACCCTCACACTTATATTTGGAACATTAGACTCACATCATGTTTATCTAAGTGGAAAACGGATGCTTGCCAGTAGGCCGACACCATCCTGAAATTGAAATGCTTTCTTAGAAATGACCATTCTAAAAAGCTTATCACTATGGTGCAGAGCTACGTTATCAGAGACCTGAAATGAAGTCATCACGTAGGGAGATTTGAACCGGGACTGGCTCCTCACCAAGTATGTTCTCTTTGAGGAAGAATAGAGTAACCTCTCTTTCAGGAGGAGCAGAGCAGCTTCTCTTTGAGGAGGAGTAGAGCAGCTTCTCTTTGAGGAAGAATAGAGTAACCTCTCTCTCAGGTGGAGCAGAGCAGCTTCTCTTTGAGGAGGAGTAGAGCAGCTTCTCTTTGAGGAAGAATAGAGTAACCTCTCTTTCAGGAGGAGTAGAGCAGCTTCTCTTTCAGGTGGAGCAGAGCAGCTTCTCTTTGAGGAGGAGCAGAGCAGCTTCTCTTTGAGGAAGAATAGAGTAACCTCTCTTTCAGGAGGAGTAGAGCAGCTTCTCTTTGAGGAGGAGCAGAGCAGCTTCTCTTTCAGGAGGAGTAGAGCAACTTCTCTTTGAGGAGGAGTAGAGCAGCTTCTCTTTGAGGAGGAGTAGAGCAGCTTCTCTTTGAGGAGGAGCAGAGCAGCTTCTCTTTGAGGAGGAGTAGAGCAGCTTCTCTTTGAGGAGGAGCAGAGCAGCCCCTCTTTGCTCTTTCCTTGAGTGGACTCTGATTCATTAGGCTTCTCCCTTACCTCAGATCTCAGAAAGCCTTTTCATAGTCACGCAATGCCTGCATAAAGATGGAATTGTGAACCTGATAAAGTAAAATACAGAAAATGCACTATTGGTAAGTACTAAGGTTTTCAAAGCATCTCGACTATAGCAAAGATTATAAAGTGATATTCTCTCTACTTAAAATAATCCTTGTGCTCTGACGCTTCTGAGAAACTCATTCCTGGATAATTCATTTGTATTTGGCATAGAAGTAAATATGCATTTGCAGGATGACAGGAGAAAGGATTGTGCTGCGGTTGAGCAGAGCTCAGGTCACAAAACAGCCTCTACCTAAACCTGGCTGTTTAAGGTCAAAAGCCATGACAGGTAGCACTGCATGTCTCCAGATCAGCTGTGCATGCCTCCAGATCAGCTGTGCATGCCTCCAGATCAGCTGTGCATGCCTCCAGATCAGTTGAGATCATGTCCTCTCTTCGGTGAAGACGGCATTCTTCCAGACATGCTCTCTGGTTTCAATTCTGTAATGAGAGATTGCTTTTCCATAAGACAGTCAAAAGGTAAATACTCCTCCTCCTCCTACTAAAAAAAAAATATTTGCAACTTTCTAAAAACACAAGGACTACTTGCAGGGAAAGGGTGAAGGAATCACCAGACAATACTTAAGACACACTAGACAATAATTAAGAACAATTACACCATCACAACAGAATACCGACCCCCCCCCCCCCACACACACACACACACACTCACACACTAAGAACATTGGAGAGGCTCCAAGTAAGTGAACAGAATTGTTATGAGTGGATGTTTAGAATGGTCTAACAAACTCAAAGATTGTATATGTGTAGGGAGAGCGACTGTCATGTGGCTGAAAGACAAGATTCAAAGTGGGTAATAAAAAGGAGAAGATTGATGAGAAGACCAACAGAAGAGGTGTACTGGAGCGGAGTGGAATCTCTTTTACTCTTTGTTATTCACTGCTAAAGTCCTTTATTCTTGTCAAGTTTTTCATCAGAGGCAATAGGTAAGAATTTATATCATAACCTACTTACATAAATTTACTATGAAAACACAAAAACACAAACCCTACTTGCATTGTCTGTAAAAATTTGATGACAGTCTCTAAGGTTTGGAGGACAAACATGAGAATTCACCCCTTGTCTGCTTTAGGAACAAATCTAGCTTTATTATAAAATATCAGGGCTTAGTTATTTTTTTCTCAGTTTTAGGAATATTTATTCAAAATGGAACCGTCTGCAAGCATTTGTGCCTCGTTCTCTTGGGACAACGGAGCAGAACAGTGCAGTCGTCATTTAGTTCCATGAGACTCTGCCCCTGTCTCCTAAATCACCCATTCAGATGGGCTACTGGCAGTACACACTGTTCAACATTTCTCTGCCATCTACACAGGTGGAGCCAGGCATAGAGACGCTCTCCTGATGCAATGCAAAACTGCTGCACAAAGCCTTCTGCCTCTGCACAAGTCAAGTTCAAGTTTATTGTCATTCCTACATGTACCTAACATAGATTATCTTAGCTGCTGCATGTGTGTGAACTGAAGAGGTCTGTAATTCAAAAACTGTAAACATTGCCATAAAAATGGATGGGAAGGTTGGATAACCCCAGTATGAGCAGCAGAATGAGCAGTAAATGTCTGTAGCAGCATACTAAACATTGCCTCTAATGGATACTTCTCTGGTTTAAAATGCAGATGTGCTGTGGTGTGCAAGAAAAGTGCATGTTCCCTTAGGGGTGGGTGATGCGATGAGTCTTGGTAGTTGGCATGGTGATGGAAAGAGTCTTGATTATTCCAGGTAGGTGCTGCAGGGTAGCGGGGTGTTAAGTATTCTGACTGCCTCTGGGAAGAAGCTATTGTGGAGTCTAGCAGAGATTGTATGGATGCAGACTCTGAGAGGGGTGGGAGAGATTATTTACAATGCTGGCAAACTTGCAGGTGCAGGTAGGAGGTGTTGATGGCGGATAGAGATGATCTTCTCAGCTGTAGGGGCTTGTTGTCTGAGAGTGCCACACCAGACTGCGAGACAGATGAAGGTGCTCTCTATTGTGTGCCTATAAAAGGAGGACATGCATGCAGCTGTAAAACCTAGAAGTAGCTCCAGTGACAACTTAGACCATACCAAGTATAATCAGTTGTGCTCTGTGTGTAGCTGATGGGGTGGGGCATTTCTGCTCTAAAGACTGGTGCGCATCTACAGAGCCTTTAGTCAGAACCTGAAGGTGAAAATAAGCTTATCTGATCTACCTTGGAATAGTTTTTCATTCTAGAATAATAGTTCTAGAATAATTCTAAAACCATCCTAAAACCTGTAGACTTAAAGTGTTAACCCCATCTGACAGTCAATAATAACACCACTGAAAAAAGCACCTTTTTGAAATATGTGCTACATAAGTGAATTAGAATTCACGGCTCTTATCAGCGTTACCAAGATCTTATGTGCATATGGAAGGAAAACAATGTTTTGTTTCACTGGGGCAGGAAATGGAGTGGTTCTGTAAACTTCTCCATGCGGCGCCAATAAAAACCGGTGCGTCCTTCTACAGTAACTGACACACTAGATGGCACTAAAAAACTAAAAAACCAGTTGCATAAACCCAGCAGTTTATGAGGAAGCATCACAGTACACTGACAGTTATACTAGCTATTTTATATTTATATCAATACACACTGCCTTACATACCGCATATGTTAATGTTATACGATTGAATTTTACAGGGCATCCATATTCTGTTTAAACCCACTGAGATAGTGCGTAAAGATTACCGCAGTTAAATCCACAATAACAGGTGAAACTAAATATTTTTTGTTTCATAGTTACGGTATATGTAAAAGGAAAGATTACGTATATTTTCCTCTACCTAGGTAAGTTTAAAAAAAAAAAATAACAATCACATTTGGCGTTTCTGCAGTATTACAGTATCGACTACCTGCGGCTTTAAACCCTCGCAAACGCAGAACGTATATTTCGTCAGCGGAGAAATTCTGGAGATGTGCTGTAGGTTCATAGTCATTATCACACCTTAGTTCACGTCTACATTTCCGGACAGCGCATATTGCATGCTTTGAATCGTTTGGTTGGGCTGCTAGGACATCCCATAAAGTTGCTCCACCCTAAAAGGTGGCGTTAGCGCAGAAAGCTCTTCCAGCATGACTGTGAAGCGAGTTAAAGTTACTGTAAAGCGCTACTAACTTGGGCTGAAAGTCCACAGTGTGTGAACTCACTGGCATTATAAGAATGTTCCTAAAATGGCTGTAGCATTGGCAGTTTCTGGTCACCGTATGCAGAAAAGTGGATGTTTGGAAGTCCTGGTGCGAGACCGATGGCACAAAGTTTTGGCAAACTTAAACGAGGAGTCTTTCGCACTGAGCTGTGAGGACACAGGCGAGAACGGCAACTTGAATGGCATTAGCAATGGATGTTACAGGAGCGGCGGGGATCACCCCGACCCCACGAACACTTCCAAAACTGGAGTGAGGACGGATTTACCGGAGCAAGTGCCAGAGGCGATTGCTAACAGAAAAAGATGCGTCAAAGTTGTGAAGCAAGAAGTAGGAGGACTGGGTATAAGCATCAAAGGGGGCAAAGAGAACAAGATGCCAATTCTTATTAGCAAGATTTTTAAAGATCTCGCTGCCGATCAAACGCAGGCGCTTTACGTGGGAGACGCAATATTGTCTGTGAACGGAATAAACCTTCGGGACGCCACCCACGACGAAGCCGTTCAGGGGCTGAAACGGGCTGGGAGAGAAGTGACGCTTGAAGGTAAGACAAGGTGCCGTCGGGAGAAGCGCAGGCTTCACATGAGGTGATTTCGCTGTTTGGTTATCAGGATTGCAGACGTGCAACGCTGTGGAAACATGATTTAGCACCCCAAATAACCCCGTAGTGATCGAAAACAGTACAAGTAGGCTAATCAACATGATCTTGTGGTGGAGGGCATCGGATGTTTCCTCATGGTTAAAATGCTTTGAGCAAGTCCTGTGGTGTTTTTCTTCCTTTTACTCACACGTGTTCGCTGCAGGTTTTACAGCGCACAGGAGCGCGCCAGTGCAGCGCACACCGTTTCAGCCGCGTGGAGCGGTACAAGTGTTGCGACATTACAGATAAATACGAGCCATTATCGGATGTGTTCAATGCATTCAGAGCATTCAGTGTCGGTCAGCTCTGGGGCACATACCAGTAACCTAATATCCTGCTTTCATCTAAATGAGATTACAATTGAGAGAGTGCCAGATAACACGACTGAATCTGCAGTTTATGGGTGCTAAGGGTTATGAGCCCTTAGAGCACTTAGGGTGTCATCTCAGCCACAGCATAAAAATGAATTGTCAATGGAATTGTACTCTTCTATTGGGGTTCACTGTTCTCTGGTCAGTGAAATTAAATGAAATGTAACTCTTGCTATCCTAGGTACCTACTTTAGAGGTTGGGTTGGATTTGGAGTCTATGGCTTGTAGTGCCAGAAAAGGGCTCCACAAGACTTCTCAGATTCTTATTTTTAAACTGCACTTAATCACTCTCACTGAAACTTTGACTTGTACACAGTCACTTGGGATAGGAAAGAAATCTGCCGTCTAACCTGCAAATGAGGGGAAAGGGACTTGTTTCCATGTGATCAGTCGTCCTACTGTATTGTTACAGTTTGACCTCCGTTGGCCATGAGCTATGTGGAAGTGTTCAAAAAACAGCCGAGTTCCGCACCTGTTCTTCCTCTTGTGGTCCAGCAAACACAGATGTGTCCTGCTCATTGTTTAGCCACAATCTGATTACCACATACTTTGAGACGGTTCTTCTCTCTGGTGTCAGGTCTACCCATGCTTTAGTCATGACGGGGAGATGTACAGGTGATGGCATACCCCAGGAATGTAGAAACCTGACCTAATGACTTATTCTGGTCATAATGCTGTATACCACTTTACTAGACAGTGAGAATATCAGATCAGTTCATATCAGACTTGTTTTTCTGTTTGGTCTGATATGCATTCAACACAATCTGTAGATGATTATTTGCAAGAATCACTGTCAGTATATGTCAGCGATCATAACTAGGTGTGTTTGTGTGGTTTAAACTTCAAACTGGAATAATTGTTAGATTGTATTATGTTTGGCAGGCACAAACATGGGTGAAATAATAATAATAGTAATTTTTTTTACTTCTCAGTAAATGTTTGCACATCTCTTTTAGTTTGGGTTACTACACACACAAAGGGTATTTTCCTGGCCCTGTATCAGTAGGATCTATGCTGTTGGCACGATAGCACTATTGTTGAGTTACCTTTGTGACTCCTTACACAAATATTAGTACTGCACATGCATGTCCTAATTGAGTAACATCTTAGTCATCAGGAGTGTTATTAAAACGTTGAACAGAACATCCAAGTCAAAATATGTGGCAAGATTTAAAAGAAGCTCAACACACAGGGCTTTGGTGATGTGATATCTGCTTATCAGTGCATCAGAGAAAGAGCCACAGTCTGCAATTAAAGCTGGGACAAGGTGTCTTTTGTATCTCTGCTATAGTCTGCATCCAAATGATAGATATCTCAAATGTTCTACTTGGAGCTCGATGAGTACCTTTTTTACTTCTGCAAACCAAGCCTCCTGTTCTGCATGAATCAAATACACTGTAATGTCTCTGACCAGTGAAGAACAGAACATAAAGTGCTGGTTATGACTACACCTGATGTTTCAGTCTGATAGGTTCAGTGAGTGCTCAGGCACAGAGACTTCTACAGTACTGTCTATTGTCCAAGAAATAATTAGTCAGAGATTAGTAGTACCATAGGCCAGGGATTCTTTTAAACAAATTGGATTGGAGCATCTGGACCTGTAGATATGCCTTAGGCAAGGACCATTTGCTGTTTAAGCAAACATTCAGTTCCAGCATGAAGTGAAAAACATTCCATAGAGGCCTTAACAATGAAATAAGGATGATGAAACGTTCTGGGGCTCCTGGTCCACATTCCGTAATGATAATAGTACTGCAAGTGTGACAACAATTGTGGCTGAATAAAGCTGGAGAAACGAAGGAATCGAGCTGGGCTGGCCTGGGATTCGCTCCGCAAGTGATTGGCACCTGCGGCAGTCAGTGTTGGCTCCGTTTGTGTACCTCAAAGAGCTTTTAGGTAGCTGTAAAAATGAAACATTGGGTAATACAGGTCCAGATCTCTGCAAATGGCAGACAAAGGATCAAGCGGAAGAAGAAACGAGGAATACAGAGGAGAGGCTCGAGGTGTGAACAGAGTGAGGAGGAACGGTCCTCAAACCGCTGGGTGACATTAGTCTCGGTGCCACTCCCAGCACCTCCTAGGGGTGTCGTACGGGGCAGCAGAACACGGTGCACAGATTTCGGAAGGTACACATCCGACCCTACCCTGCCATGAATGCCTAAGCAGACAAGAACACTGCAGGGTATGAGAGGCAGGCAGCTGACGGGTGAATGATACCGTGGTGCCTGTGGTCAAGGCTAGTACATTTCCTTTGAGATGTCGTGCACATACAGCGTCCCCTAAACAAACATAGATAGCAAAAGATAACGTATATGTGAAGCAGTGTGTCATAGTTCTTAGTAAAGTCTGGCTTTCGCAAAGAATCCATAGGACAAGAATATCTAGTTTATCGAATATCGAAATATTTATCATTTGTTCACACTGCCACTTGAAAATTCAGAATATCCCTTGAGGTTGGCAACAGTAGTCATGAAAAAACACTACTGTTTTTACTACTGCAACAGAATCTCACTGTCACCTGCCAGATGATTGGCAGCAGAGTTGTGAATGAGTCTTGGCACCGATTCGTGCTCGCCATAAACGCTCACACTAAGGCGACTGAATTCTGGGGCAGCATTTCTCCACCAGCAAACAACCATCTAACTGGCTTCTCATTAATGACGCATCAAGGGATTTACGCTTGTGTGTTTGTTTACACTCTGTAACGTGGCCCATAGGTAGAAACTCATTGTGAGTGTTGGAGCAGAGGTGAGATTTTATGCTTGGTTGTGCAGTGTGGGATTTTTACAGTCCACGCTGCACATAAGCACGGCCTGGCCTCGGCGGGCCTGCAACAGAACACACAGCACATAAGCCCACCTATAAAAATATACGAGTCCACATTTCTCCAGTGCAGGGAATATATTAGGCCCTCGTGCACTCATGGCCTCATTGGCGTTAATGGAGACAAATATGAAAGCCATTGACTGCTTTGCCATGCCTTACTCCCAAGCACATGGCAGAGTGCTTTATAACTAGGACGCAGATGTATCATCCGTCTTCCCCTGAAACGTCTGCTGATCCACGTTGCTGCTGTCAGCCGTGCTTCTTTAATCTGGCTTTTGAAGTGTGGTGCTTCCCCGATGAAACTGTGGGGAGGTACTAAGCAAAGCTCAGGGGGCATGTCGCTGTTTCTAAGGGAAACTAAAAGGTCAAAACTGTTATTAGCTGTAACCACTTCTGGTTTTTGGTAGTGTACAATGTCAAGCGTGTCTCCTCTACTTCTGTCTGCAGCTGGTCTCGCAAAACAGACAGCCTGTGTATCTATTTGATGGTTTATTGGCTGGTTTGCCGGACTAACTGGCATTGCTTTTGGTCAAGATGCATTGACGCTACACTATTGAGATCATGGTTATCGCATCAGGTCAGATCAGGCTCGTTTTTCTGTTAGGCATTGTGCACATTTAAACGCTCCAGTGGCTGTGGGGCTAACTTATATTAACTCTCTGAATATAAAACGGAGGTAGTCAAGGTTGGGGGCGGAAACCCGACCAGCTAAATGAAGTGCAACCCTTCGTCTATGGTTGATGAGTCACTGAGCATGCAGGCTGGGCTTGAGTGTACCAGCCTATAATAGCTTTCCTCTGCTTTTCAGCAATGCCCTGTGGAGAATTTCTCTGAATGTACTGGGCACTGTCGCATAGTTCATGCGTGCCCAAGTCCCATCTGTAGGAGGGAGGTCAGATGTTACTTAAACAGACTACATTTTACAAACTACTCGTTGATGATTACGAGACTGCAGTCACATACAGTAAGGACACTGCATGCCAGCAGTCACCTCAGTGTTATGTGAAGGACTAACAGCAGAAAGGGCCATTTTGACCACGACACATGTAAATGTTTAAATGACTAATCAGTCTTCTGGCCATGATTTATTTTCCATAATTCCTACCACTTGAATCACAAAGGAGCCTTTTCTTTCTCTTAAAGAATGCCTGTTTTTTTTTCCCTTCATGGTAAATGCAGTCAAATGGTATTCATCTAGTTTTTAAATCAAGGTTGAGAATACTAACCATTTAGCATATCACAAAAAATTGTTATATTGAGTTGGATGTGTTTCAGTCAGTGGATGTGTGACATTCGCTTCATGCTAAGAGATTTTAGTAACCCAATTGCTAGATGGATTGTTTAATCTTTTGCGCTCATATTATTGTTGTTCCTGAGATATTCTTTCTTCACAAGTCCTGGCAAAATGCTTGGACAGGTTGCCTGGTTCTGGAGGCCACCAATCTCAAGATTAGTTTGTCAGGTGGAATTGGAATAATTGGCCCTCAGTCTCTGGCCTGACTGAGATTCAGGGCCATAATAAATAATCCTTAACAGAAGGCTTGTTCAGGCCATCACCGAGAGCGGTCTTGTGCCTGGTTTTACTGGCCTACCAGCACCGCCACACGGTGTACAGAACTGCTGAACACGGATGTGACTATGTGAGAACGATGCAATTTCACATGTTAAGTGGAAATATGTTTGGGTTTGGTTTCAATGGCAGCTGTAAAAATGCTTGGGGTGCACAAAAATTTCCTACTTTCACTTGTACTAAAGTAAGATGACATTTCGTAACCACAGAACCTTTCTGCTTGTGTTACAGTGAAGTACATGAGAGAAGCCACCCCTTATGTGAAGAAAGGCTCTCCGGTGGCTGAGATCGGATGGGAGACCCTTCCCCCAGAATCTCCTCGACTTGGCAGCCCACCCTGTGAAGTCTCCACCTCTCCTGCGCTATCTCTGCAGGGTGACCGTAGACGCATCCCTCTCAAAATGTGCTACGTCACCCGGGCCATGACCACCCCTGATCCAGAAAACAGGTAAAATCCCCATTCTGAGGTTCTCGTCTTCAGTGTGGCAGTCGAGGTCATTTGGCATCACAGGTTTTCCATGTACTAAAGTTCATGTGTCTAAAGAGTTGAAAAATTTTAATGCTTTAAATTCAGTTCAAAACATAATTAGCTATAATTAGAACAATTAGTGAGTCGTTCTAGACCTAATTTTTAAGATTTATCCTTTGGGGATTTAAACTGATCTTTTTCCCTTATACAGTCCTCAATAAAGGTGGATTAACAATGATGGATTATGATTATCTCCATTTCTTTGTGATGCAGTGTAAATATTAACTATGGAGGGGAAATTACTTGGAAGGTGAATTTATGGTCACAAAGCACAAATAGAGTGCAGATAATGCACTGTACACTACACTTGGTCTTATCTTATATCCACCTTTTAAATGTGCCTGAAGTTAACAGAGGAACACCAGTGCCTTTGAACAGTCCATGTTAACCTGGGATTTCATAGCTACCCAATGTGTTGGGATTGTAAAGTGGCTGATTTTCTTTGAAAAACAAATAGACTAATATAACAAATTAAATTTAAAAAATCTCCCTTGTCCTGAGTAATGCAACAGAAAAAGAGGTAGGATACAGAGGAAGTGAACATGTGCAAAACCAAATGTTGTTGATGGTGATTTAAACTTATTAAATCTGAATGGCTGAAAGAGGAAAACTGAACATGATTTGCTTTTTCTTCTCTCTGATGTTCTCTGACCTCCACACAGCCTCTTATTTCTGTGTAGTGTGGTAGCTTGAAAAATGAGTATGGTGCTTTGTCAGATTTAGCAGAACATGAACAGGAAGTCTGTGAGAAGTAATGTTCCATGGCCAAGCTGGTTTCTAAACATTTTAATCTCCCTCTGTTAAAAAAAAACCTTTTTTTTATTTTTGTTGTGTGTTCGCTCTGGAAACTTTCACATATAAGTTCTCTAACAGCTACATCCGTATTTGACTTTCTGGTTGAATGAGTTCAGCTTTCAGGTAATTATACCATATATCCAGATTGTGTACATGTGTGTAGAGTATAGCAGTCAGTGTCTTGTGTCTTATGATGCTTATTCTTACGTCGTGGAGCTCAGTGCTGTGTGGTAGTTTCGTCTTTAGTTTTGTGTGTAGAGACACATGCCCCGCTCATGCACATGCTCATCTGCCATAATATACTTATTCTGTCAAGTCCCACCACTGATGGACCACGTTTCAACGTCAGCACATGGCAGCCTCTTCTGCTGCAAATAAGACCCACCTCCTACCACGGGTCACATGCTTATCTACCACTGGAATATATCTAGCATGAACACGAGCATTCATCACCATGAGCTCTGGCTAACCCCCCGTTCCTCTGACATGTGCCATGTGGCTGACAGCAGCAGATGGAAATTTAGACGGCTGTTTTGTGCTGAAAACTGTGAACGGGTGTGGCGGGCGGGATGGAACCTGCTCTTCCTCTGACAGTCATCATCGACCGACCTGCCACTTTTGGTAGGTTTGCCCACGTGTTTTGTTAGAATCTGAACTAAGAATAGTAACCCCCCCCCCCCTTATATTCAGTGCTTCCTGTGATGCCAGAGTTGAGAAGGAAGGATCAGAATAATCAGCTGAAATTTCTCTCACAGCAGCCATCTGTACATAAATCTCCCACTTCATTGAAGATGTTTATTAAACAGAAACAAGGTGTAGGAGTGCCACTAGAAACCACAGGCCATCTGTTGCCATGCATAGTTTGGGTTAGTCAATCTCCAGTCCTTTCGGTCACTTTCTAACCACACCATCACTGGTGATATGTAGGGTAGACCACTCAGCCCAGCTCTCAACCCCAGAAAATGACGGGTCAAAACTCTAGCTGTGCCTGTTGCATTTACAGAAACTTATCAGAGCACAATCGTCCAGGTATGCAGATATCCCTCTTATCTGTAATTGGTTGTCACTCTTACTGCATAAGGATATTCTTGGGCTGGGGATGGAACTGGCTTCTGGTTTTGGCTTGTCAAAGTTTGATAGCACTCCTTCTTACACTGCTCGAATGAGAGTTTAAGAAACTGAAATTACAGCCTCTCCTGTGACCACAAAAAGCATAAAAAAGATTGCTGTGCTTTCTAAACATGGCTCAGACGTCCCTGGTGGCCCTGAAATTTCCCATGTGGTGGTTGTATGGGGGAGAACTCTTTGGGTGTGCTCCAAGAGTCTTTCTCCCTCGGACAAACGCAAATGCTCCATTCAGCTCCATCTGGACTCTGCTCACTCACACCACCCCCACTTAAAACTCCATCTTAATAAGTGGAGCTATATTTAGTATCAGGAAGCACCTGGAAATGATATTGTGGATTGCTATGGTTAAGGCTACAAAAGAGGATGATGTATGAGTGAGGTATGGATCACTGTAAGCACAGTGAAACTGGTTAGATTTACTAGGGCCATTATGAGCCAAGCATATCTGAAACCTGAGTTAATACTGTGGAGCCCCTTCAAAATTCCTGGTTTTTGAAAAACACACAGATGTGAACCAGTTTGCTGAGTCTTCAACTTGATTCAGAAGTTACAGGAAACAAGAAGGAACATGACATGTACAAGTTGCTGGCTACATGAGACTACAGGGATTTTTCAGAATAAACAAACATCTGCTAACACGGGTAAACCGATCCGGCCTTGATGTGTTCTCTGTCCTGCAGGCAACTGGAACTGCATTCGCCCGACGCGAAGCACACGCTCGTGCTGCGCTGCTCAGACCCGCCCACCGCCCAGGCTTGGTTCGAGCTCCTGCAGTCAGCCGCCAACCGCATCACGGACAAGGTCGTCGCCGAGTTCCGGGAGCACACGACCAGGAACGGCGCTGGAGGGCGTCGCGAGATACACCACCTTGGCTGGCTAGCAGAGAAGGTCAGCGTCACCACGAGTCGTGGTCCCCGGACCCCGATATGCAGATCATTTTCTTTGTGTGATGTTCTGACAGTGTCAGACAAAAAAAATGTTTATCTATATTCTGGCTGATTTTACAAAGAATTAGTACAGAAATGCTTGTTGGAAGTCAAGTCTTTTTATCATCCTTGAATACAGATGTGCCAGTGTCTTATGTGCAGAGTTTAGCTCAGGTCGTAGCAGGTCCACAGTAGTTTATAGCCTACAGATCCAGATGCTGGGGCCCATTTGGAAGTATTCCAGGTACTCTAGCCTTGATCTGAACCTTCAGGCTGTGGTTTACAACTTCTGGAGTCACTTTTAAACTTTGGGGCTGTGTAACGCTGCCCATCTGCCAAGGGCACCTTGAAAGATGAGTACGATCAACTTCATGAGTATATTTATTATACTATTATCATTATGCGGTGTGGTTTACTTTGCGTAGCCTGTACTACAGGCCACAGCCACACCTAACTATACAGCACCATTCTGGACAAAATGGGCAGTCATAGCAATGGCCATCTCTGCCAACGACCGACGATGGGCAGCTCTTTGTGGGCATGGCCGTGCGGCCGTCTTCATCTTGGACTCCTCTTTCCAGCACTCATTAACAGTGGCTCATGGGGAGCTGAGGTCCGAGGCAGTGTGTTGGGCCGCCTGACTAACTGCCTCTCCTCTCACCGCCCGCTAATGAGCGCTGTCTCTCATTAGCAGCTTAGAAAGGGAGGGAAGCCTCCAACGTGTCACTGACTCTGCGGCTGTGGCTCACAACAAGGGGCCTTCGTGTGTGTGTGTGTGTGTGTGTGTGTGTGTGTGTGTGAGTCAGTGATCTTTTTAGCTCGTCCGTGGCACGCAGCTTTCTGAAGGGTAGAGCCTGGTGATTTGTGGGAAATCGGAGAGGTCCGGGTTAAACTAGGCCATCTCTCAGTACACTGAGAAACAATCTATCATGAGCATGAAACGCACATTAAATCTTGCTTGTTTTTTACATTTACTCAGGGCAAGGGTTTTATTTTTAGCTCAGCGCAGCCTTTTGATTGCAGACAGATTTGAGATTTGAGCCGGGAGCTTTAAGCTCATTCGGGCACTTGTGGGGATGCAAGCTAATTTCCTTCCCCAGACTAGCCAGCACTGTGGCGAACCATCATTCTGATGGGGTGAGTCACACAGTACTGCTGTTGCACTCATCTGGATTTGCTGTAAGCCAGTGCAAGTCTCTCCATTTCAAATGTGTGTTATTATTAGACGAGCACTGCATTCATTGAGGTATTCATCACCGGCAGGAAAAATAGATAGTTTGGGGCTTTACTTTGTTATTGGAAAGTGAGCAGCTGAGTTTGCCCAGGGTTACCTTCTGCGACTGTAGCCTCCGCAGGACATTCCGCCAGACTTCAGACCTTCCCCCCAGACAGACATGTAATCAAGCAATCTTTCAGATGAATGAATTGATCACATAACTTCCTCGCTTCATATCAGATCCACGCGCATCAGAGCCGCTGTCTGTGGGGAGAGGCTCCCGGCCATGGCGCTCGGGTTCGGCATTGATGTGCCTAACACGTGTTTCAGACGGAGAGCGAGCGGCAGCGCTGGAAGCCAGTGGTGGTGGTGGTGACAGAGAAGGACCTGATGCTGTATGACAGCATGGCACGCTTGAAGGAGAGCTGGCTCAGCCCTGCTCACACGTACCCCCTGCTGGCCACACGGTATTCCCAAATGGCAGCCCCCACACCCAGTGCGCACCCGCCACAAACCCTCAGCCCCTGCACCAACACACACCCATAGTCCAGACGCCAGAAGGGCGGATACTTCAGGCATCTGAACTACACAGCATCTCTGCTGCACGCTATAGATGCCAGCACACAAGAATGCATATGTTGTCTCTCAGTCATCCAGTTTTTCAGGATACACAGTCCAAGGCTAAAACTCTCAGTAGAGATTTCTCATATGGGAAAGTCAATCTTTTAGCATACATGGCAAATGCCTTTTCAAACCACAAGGCCTCTGTGTCAAAGCCAAAGAGGGACAGACACAAGAGGGATGACATTTTACTACTTGTAAACTAGAGTACACTTCAGTGCTCAAAGTAAAACTGACAGTGCAGTTCCGATTGGCTGAGCCTGTGGAAATATTTTGTTGACATTGTGTGGCCTAAGATAACCTCAAACAAGAACCAGAGCCTTTTCTTATCTGCTCAGTCATTGTGGCAGAGGAAGTACCCAGTATTTGGCCCTGTACTGAACAGGGGTCTTTCTTCTGTTCTTTATTCTGTACATTTCACATCCATTCCTGGATGTTCTTTGATGTTCCTTGCATCACATTAGTAAATGGGAGTTGCAGCTTGCCTGATCTCTTCCTCTGGGCCTTTAGGCTGGTGCAGTCTGGTCCGGATCGGTGTTTGCCCCAGCCCGGTGGGGAGCTCTCCTTCGTCACACGCACGGGCACGAGGCTGGGCATTGAGACGCACGTGTTCCGAGCCGAGACCTGCAAGGACCTCTCCCTGTGGACCAGACACATAGTCACGGGCTGCCACGCGTCAGCCGAGATGATCAAAGAAGTCACTACCAGTGAGTATGGCCATAATGGTATTACATCCGGTATTACATACATACATGCATTACATTGCACGTTAGTTCTCGAGTCTGGTTAATAATTGGGCTTAAATTTGGTTGCAGGTTTGATTAAAAAGCAATCACATGCTCCAACCATGTTTTCTGTATGTAGACATCAGCAACTGGAATTGCTGTGGTAATCCCCAGGAGTTGGTAGATTACTGGGTTTTTGGCTAGCTCGTGACCTTTGCGCTCTCAGCCTTCATTTCCTGTTTCCTCGATTGCACAGTGATTGGCATTACCAAAAGTACTCCGCAGTACATCTTGCCCTTCAGGGACTGAATAACTTTCTGTGTCATTCATATCAAGTGTATTAAAGGGAACGTGTGCTTTTAGGGTAGCAGAGACGTCAAAGCATGTCAGGAACTCCGCCGCTCAGGCTCAGGCTGATAAGACACAGCAGATTTTCAGCACAGGATACAACAGGCCTTTCATTTGTTTTGTGTTTGTTTTAGTTTAGGAAAGAATGTCTAATTCTGTTAAAATGACACTATTAGTATCTACTGATTACTCAGGGTCTCCAGCTACTTTCTGGAACAAATTGTTCTTACTTGCCCTTCTGACAGAGGTACGTATATGGGTAGAGGTCCTTTTAATCAGAATTTACCAAAACGAGTGACCATAACTGATTGGCTCTAACTGGTAACAGGTCTAACTAGTAACAGGCCAAAAGGTCAGAGGAGAGAAACTTGGACTCCCATAACACAGTGAGGTCTAAAAGCTGTCCTAGACAATGTACACATTCTGACATGCCAGTATCTTCTAATGGTACCAATTAATCATCATTAGACATTCCAGTATAATAAATAAAAGGTAACAGATGGTTAATTTCAAAACAGACCTGATAAAGTTGTTCTAAAGTGTATAACAGCTGGGACTCGATTCCATTTTTTTTTCCACATGAAAGAGCTTAAGTTTGCAGTCGGGTCTGGCATCTCACCATATTTGGGAGTTTTATAGCAAAGGGTCATGTGGAACCCAAGGCTGTGTTCCACTACCTGTTTTGATATGGAGAAGGATGGTGGGATTTACTCAGGGCCCATGGAACCTGTAATTCTGTTTGTTTAGACAAGAACCCTCGATAGTTTATTTGCCCCAGTTTACTGATCATTAGAGTAATTTTGTTGCCAGTAATAGAACCCCTGCCTTTTAAAAACAGTATTATAAGGATTTGTTTGACAAAGGTTGAGTTTTTGGTGCACATAGCAGTCACTTTTAGGTAAGTTAACTGCAAATCTTTTTATTATATATATATATATATATATATATATATATATATATATATGGTGTTAGTTATACTGTAAAACCATGAATCACTTTAAATGGACAACTGTGTTAACACAAACATCACCTCATGTTATTTCTGCCTTGCTTATATATGAGTTGTACATATGTATAAGTAAGGAGAACCGACCAAACATGTAACGTTCTGACAGACTGGTCTAATGTGTACGCCAAAGCTTAAATAACACGGCATTGTGTTTGTTGGAGGATATTAATGTGACACTAATCCTTCGTAGCCACCCCTTCATACCTACCCAACTATTACCGGTGCAGAAACAAGACCAAACAAAACACTATAATGCACTATAACTTGAACACCGGCTGAGCGCCTCAGCTGGAACATCGCTGCGTTACTGCAGACGTGCTGGTTATGCTCTGCCTGGCTACCTTGGGGCTGTTGTTCCTTTGCCAGGCTGTTTGTGGCTGTGGTTAAATGGGGTGGGGTCTTTGTGTTGGGATGAACGCTAGAGTGTGGGAACACCCTGTGGCGGGGAAAACCTCAATCAGGCTTTCAGGCAGAGAGTAAGGTTACAGCATTGTCAAGCCGGGCTGACGGGTGAAAGTGAGAGGAGAGAATTAGAACCTCCTCATCTTCTGGAGGACTCTGGGTTTCCTCTTTTTGTTCAGAAGCGTACCCACTGGATATTCGAGTAAAGCTTTATGTAGACGCATTCTGACAGGCAGCTAGGGCGAAATACTCTTCCGGCACGGTGGGATGGGCAACAGAATAACCTGGCCTAAAGGCCTTTGGTTCCACAGAGCCTCGTGCTGGGAAAAGCTGACATGGAAGCCTTGCAATTAGTCAGCCAAGGAGCGTTTCAGAATGCTTTACAGGGGTGAACTGAGGTAGCTGTGCAGGTGGCTTACTGGCACACACACAATAGAGCTGGTAATGCAATGTTTCAGCACGTGAGATGTTAGATGAGGAGTACAGAGAGAGGCAGTTGAAGCATGGGAACGGAGATACTGGATACACCAGGTTCTGGGACTACCCAAGGAGGTTTAAGATGAAGACTTAACAAGGTAGCGGGCCATTACAGAACCCTTTTCAACAGAATGAAAGGGATTGCGGGTAGTATTGTGTTTTTATGGCGAAAACATCAGAACTGTACATTCTTTTCAGCACCCATCAAGCACTTATATTTATAATGACTTTTTAGTGCTTTAAGTAGCTTCAGTGGGTCTTTCTAAAATATGCAGGCTGTTTCCCAGAGGCACCGTAACGCTAATTACTGTACAGGTCTAGAAAGAGTATTCTTCAGAGCCTCTTAGAAAGAGACTGTGCAGGTTGTGGCACTCTTGGGAGACATGATTATGACTCTGGCCTTGTTTCAGGCTGCCTGTATGGAGGCCAGGACTGCAGGCTGGTGATCCACTATGAGCGGGGCTTCTCTGTGCTCCCCGAGAGGGAGGACTCTGCAGGCCAGCCCCTCTTCAGTTACCCCTTTGAGAGACTCCGAATGTCCTCTGATGATGGAGTACGAATGCTCTATTTGCATTTTGGAGGCAAAGAAGGTGAAATTGTGAGTACAATTATAATTATTAGACAGCTACATCTGATCAGGGATTCTTTACAGCCTTGGAGATGTACGACCCTGGAGAGTTTAGTTCCAACACACCTTGCTGTAATATACAGATCCTACTGAAGGGTTTCATTAGGATAGCGTCACAGTGTCATGGTTATTCACAGCGTATGATTTGGACAGTTATCACAGCCAGCTTTATCAAGATGCCAGTTAATAAGTTTTTCTGTCTATTAACATCTACTCATTCATATTTTTTCTTTACACCAGTTCTCCTTTTGTCTAGCAACTGCCCAAAAATGTAGGTCAGTTTGTGTTTACCTCCTTTTAGATATCCCCTAAATCACGCTACAGTAATCTGTTTTGTTTTGTTTTGTTTTTTCTGTGCAGGGTTGAGTGCATGGAAAACACCAGTGCCTGTGTAATCGTTACAGTGCTACTTACCCCTTCTAGCATGTTTGTAGCCACCGTACGTGGTGGCTGTTAATACATTAGAACATGGCATTACTGAGCATAACTGAGCTTAGGCACAGACTTGAAGTTAGATTCATTAAAGCACATGTGCCTTTGCTGAGAGACACTATTTTCATTTATTCCACTACAGTGGAATACTGATAATGTAAGCTAATTTATGATAAATTTTTTGAAGTCAGTCTAAAATAAACCAGGACTGTGCTTTTCCCACAAGCCGCAAATCCCCCACTCCTTTTTGTCCTATACGTCGTTCACTGGATATACAAAGCAAATGTTTTCTGTTTCAACTATAAACTCTAAACGTCAGCCCGACTCCAGCTGCAGCTATTCGGTTTGTTTTGGTAGACCACACTGTGATCACGCATAATTGGAACAAAAGCAGGCTGGCCAGCCAATTAATAGCTGTTTTGCACAAAGGATGTACAAAGATGCTTTTGTAAAAGGATTTTGCAATAAATTTTGTTCTTTTTTTTTGTTTTTGTTCTTAAATTGTTCGTTAACACCATGAACTGTGAAATTGTGATATTTTATGTCTAGGTTGTTGTATAGTCTTATATTAAAATGGCTTGATTAACTAGATCTTGTTTTGGAATAGAATTGGGACTAAACTCCACAGGGCAGTAGATCTTCACGTCTAGTTTTAGGATCCCCTGACCTTCACATCCCTTTAAGATCCCCTGACCTTCACATCCCTGCTACAATGTTATTTTGTTAAAAGGCGTATTAAAAAAAAAAAATCTTTACTGCCATGTTTTGTCTCATCAAGTGTTTGGCGTCAGCAAGAACTTCCCTTGTGAGATCATGTGCTTCTCTTGTGTTTTGTTCACAGCAGCTGGATCTACACTCCTGTCCCAAGCCCATAGTGTTCATCCTACACTCCTTCCTTTCAGCAAAGATCACAAGACTGGGCTTGATGGGCTGACATGAACCGGTCAATTCCGAAACAAGGACTCAGGTCTCAAGTGAACAGAGAGGACAGGGCCAGAACAGAAGAGAAAATCTGAAGGACTAGTAGTAAAAGCTTAAATGCTAGATATCCATCATCACTTTAGCTGCAGTCTTATTTGTGAGATGTTACAGTGAAACACAATCAGCTCCACATACAATGATTTAGTTAAACTAAAATCTAACTCCAAATGAACACTAACTTATAATTGGAATATTAAGAGCAAAGCATTGCTTAAGAGCCCATTCTATTCTGCAAAGTATTATGCACTTAATGTTAACTTTAATCTTAACATGATGATAAAGAGGCTTATATGTATGACGGCTGTCTTTAAATAGTTATTATTGTCTTATGACTTTGGCAGCTAATACTGGTTAGACAGAACTAGTTTTAAGCCCTACGAATTCACATAAAAGTTTAATGGTGTGCATGTTTCCTTCGTTTTTGAGCATCAGGAGGTCTGCTGCTTTTGGGGGAACTTGTCAACAAGGCCATTCTGAATGCCAGTCACCAACAATGCATATCAACAAAATCTCCATTAGGAAAAATCAATGCAGATTTCACAAACAACTGGGATTGCCTGCCCTAACATGCAGACGCAGTTGCAAAACACCATTCAAAAACATGATCTTCTAATGACAGTGAGCAAGCCATTAGAAAGCCAAAACATAATGATGCTGGTTTCAGCATTTGTAAGAATTGTCTTTGTAAATAAGTGGTATACCAACCATTGCAGAAAGTCAGGCCATCTGTAAATCATCTGAAGTTATTTATATTTAAATTATTCTTAGACACATACCATGCCATGCCAACATATTAGGAGACCGAGACATGTTCAGAGTCAACCAGCAATTAGCATTAGCACTGTGGTTATGGATTTTGGGAGGGGGACCCCCAGTGTGATGGCTTTTGTCCCATCTGTGATGGGATGTCACTCCAACATTCCTGAGGACAGGACAGGCTCCTACATGTCACTGGCATCGGCAGAAGAGGCCTAGGAAAGTATCAGATGATTTAATTTCACATTGTATTCACTTAGAGAGGGGTGTAGTCTGGCTGTGAAAAATGTACCAGGGACTATCCCGGAATGCCCAAAGGTAACAAACAAATTGTTCCAAGAAATACCCAAGACATTCCCAGTCTACGTCTAAAGAAAAAAAAATCCTCCAGTAAGGAGCATGTTGCAACCCTTCAACAAGGCGTTCAGATTATGCTCCCACAGCCAGTCAGCTCAGACCGCATGCTGCCTTTAAGGGCAGTTCAGGTTGCCAGTGTGGTACAATTTCCCATCGTCCCTCAGGGGGTCAATAGGCGTCAATAGGCTTTAGGCAGAAAACAAAAGACCTCTGTGGGGCTGGAATGCACCCGCTTGTACTGCCAAGAGAGAGACCCTCTCAGCATGCCTTGGCAGGGGGTACCAGGGGGCAGTTATTTCAGTTTGAAAGTGCCCGTTAAGACTGACCTTGGACCAGCTTTTGATTTGAAACGGGAAAGATTCCTGCTGTAGTAGATAAGCACTTCAGCCTTTTGAGGTTACTCTAATCAAGATAGTTTAGCTGTTAAATGTGTTACCACAGATTAAGTGCTGGAGGTATGCTGTCCACTTTATTTATTTTTTTAAATTGCAAAGCCAACAGCAGCCTGATGAGACAGGTTTGGAATAATGGAATCATCTAAATCTGTTGATGGGATCTCAAGGCATATTAAAATGACCACAAAAAGCCAACATGAGCCTTTAAGGGGCTGGTGGAAGATGAGTTATGCTTCAGTTGTTCATATGAGGATGTATACAGTGCATGTGTCAACACCGTGGACTGAATACCCAACCAGAGAGATGAGGTCATTTAAGCCAAGGTGAGTATCAGGCAGAAGTGTAACTAAAGTGGCTTTATCCCTCATCAGACCACTCATGTGTGGCCAATTTCAAGGCTGGCTGCTGTTTTGAGTGAAACTCAAACTCCAGCTACTAAAATGAGGCAGAATGAAGTGGGCAGAAATTCTCATTTGAGTCTTCAGAGCAAAACAAAACAGTTGTCCACCGATCGCAGGAGTATGCTCTATTCCTCGTCCTGGGTGACTGGCTTGTCGCGGTCTTTTCCACTTTTTGCTGTAGTGTTCATTTGTTTTTCAATGCACTGCGGTTAACCTTACCAACTACCAAATCTAGAAGTACATTTTCCCCCATCTTATTAAACTAAGATGCATATTTCTTGAATTCATGAGTATTAGAATGATAAAAGCAGAAATGCAAAAATTATAAAAAATTTTAATACATACAGCATGACATGACAGCATATAATACAAAAGATATCTTACAATGACAACACTATTACAAGGGAGCTGTACAGGGGTTTATAAAGATATTTACTTTATTAGTTATTCCAAGACAAAACATGCACTACGTCATCAGATCGTATCTTGAGCATCAGCACCTCTGACCTGTTTTTTGTTTTGTTTTTTAAAAACAAACAAAAAAAACCCCCAAAAAACACTGACGTGGATTAGACGTCATTTTTAGAGGCTTTCTCCACAACCCAGTCTATCACCTGTAAACGTCAAAGTGGACAGTTTTGGTATAAAAATAACATTGTTTTTACTGACAAACGATGCCCATCCTTCTTTCATACATGCAGACAAACTATATATGGTTTATGCGGTTTAGACAGAACCCAACCTAACCACACCTCTGATGACATTTGGGTCACGAGGACCTAAATCGTTTTTTTTTTAACTGCACTAGACCCATTCGTACATCACACAAAATCTTGGGCAAATCAGGCCCCTGGCTGTTTTCAGGAATTTGGTCAGCCTTCACAAGAACCTTCTGTAGTTCCATCAAAGTGTTAGAGGAACGGCTTACCTGCTGGGCATTTCGGTGAGCTGCTTTCCTCATCTCCTCATGCAGCCCCCGTGAGGTTTTCAGGTCCTGGCCCAAACAAGGATGCAGGGACTAGGGTTAGTTATGACAGATGCAGCCATACCTACTGGCATTTGGAACAGGGCTTAGTTTTTGCAGCTGTCCCACAAGACAATGCTGCGGCTGTTTGTAAAGGTCTTGCTCTGAAACGGCCTCCATAAACAGGCTAGAACTATAATGAGGACATTCCAGAAATATATCACGTGACAGATATGTGTGTCGGCCTGTGGCCGGTCTGGTGGGCTAATGTGTGTGAAGGTCTTTTGAATGAGCATCTTCTATACATACAGGCTCAAAGTACTATTTTATGAGGTTATGCAGAGTTCTACGCACACTGTTGTGATCATAAAAAAATGGAGTCACAACATGCTCGCCCTATGAACTGCGCCATCAGGAGTAGCTGTATGAAAACATGTGCTGACAACTAAAATCCATTTTCAATTATAACCCTGAGAGGGCATGCAAAATCCATCAGAGGCTCTGAACATCACTGAACCACAGAGTTAAAAACGAAACCTTGTGGTAACATCGCGTGGCCTTCACTATTTTTGCTCCGGGCCTCCATCTGTGCCACCGTGTATTGTTTTCCATCACCCCAGTTAACGATACCTTCAGATAAAGCTTAGACACATCAAACAGTCTCTGGCTGCAGGCGTGGAAGCACTCGTGCTTGGTGGTGATCCCGTAGTGCTGCAGTGTCTTCGCAACCACCTCTTTCAGCATCTGTGAAATAACGCAGCCCATATGGGTCTTCAGTGAGCTGAGACAAAGAGATATCACACGGCCAGACTCCTATTCCTGCTTCTCAGGAAGTGTCTCACACTGCTGCTTGTTAGGGAAAATAACAGGTGTGTGTGTGTGTGTGTTTGTGTACATACATCTTAGAACGCTGTTTGACGTGTTCTCTTTCCATGTCAGACATTAAGAACATGGATGTTAACAATCTGATGCTAGTTGAGTGTTCTTAAAATAAGCCACCATGTAGTTAATCTTAGATTCAGTTTGACTAAAGTTCAAATTTGCACTTGAAAGGTACTTGATGAGAAATGTTTAATATTTTCCACAGCTCCGCCTGTGACTGATTACAATATACATAATGTGGTTTGACTAACCTCATTAAAGATTTACAAAGATACAAATCAGAAATCTGAATTTTGTAGAAGGTTAAGACCATAAAATACACCAACCAGCACCTTTTCGACGAGCATTCGTGTGCTGCATGTGTGCGTGTGCCCACACTCACGCGGTTGTGTTTCTGGGAGCGGGACTCTCTCTGTCCCTGGGTGGGGTTCAGGCCAGCTGGTTGGCCACGTGCAGGCCTGTCGACGGAGCGCCCGACCGGGCCGCCAGCGGACTGGGAGCGGCCCCGCTGCAGCCGTAGGGCCGTGGTCGCTGGGTGTCTGCCACTGCCTGCGCTTCCCTGAGAGCCCAGCGACTCGCCACTCTCAGACTTGGCCAACCTGAGAAAGGAAAAACAACACAGAAACAGCATAAAATGCACACAGAAACAGCAAGTACATTTTGGTTGCTGGGGCAACCAAACAAAAACACACACACGGGACACTGACGCATTCTAAAAGCATTATTAGTCCTGACTAGCTCACATTAAAGTAAGTGTGTGTGGGTGTGTGTGTGTGTGTGTGTGTGTGTGGGGGGTTCAGTCTGACAAGCCTGACAGAAGGGTGGTGATAGAACAACATCTCAGTCCTGTCCAGTCCATTTGCATCAACTTGCTATTTTCAGTTGTGCCTGAAATATCGTTCCATCATATGCTGAGTCCAGTAATGCACTCGATGGTGATTTTTTTTAAACTGATGACTGGTCTTAAACATAACCCATAAGCCCTGGGAGTCCTCTAAAAGCCTGCCATTGGAGAAGCAATAAAGTCAGCACGCTGAGGCAGCCTATCATGGCAGACGGCAGGCCAGAGTGCAGTGACTGAGCTGTGGGATTAGTGTTGCGTGCGAAAGGCATTTAAAGGGAACTGACATTTCTGGGGGTGCTGAAATATTACATCATGCCCACGTGTGGCGTTTGATATTCGCCACAGCTCTTCTTCTCAAGGTGGCACCGTTTTATATGCCTGCTCATTTCCTGCTCTTTGACAAAGCCATCAAACGTGGGTCTGTACTCGATTTTGCCAAGAATGATGTGCGGGGAATAGGAACGTGTAGGGGGAGGAGCTTGTGGAACATCTGGTGCTGCAGGGGGAGGAGCTTGTGGAACATCTGCGAGCCCTTTCAGTAAAAGAAAACAAATGAGCAAAAGGCTTCCTGTGTCTCGGGGTGATAAACGTCGGAAAGTGAAAAAGCCGGAGAGGGTGTTAATTACAGGACATCTACTGGGAGATTAATTCCACTGCTGTGATCGTTTTCCTCCATCACTCAGATACGCAATGGTTCATGAAAGAAATTCTCAGAAGTTTTGAATATGCTATTTACATCTCTGGGACGGCTATGAATAGCACCCACATGGTCTGAAAATAAAAATTATGGATACACTGTCAACGAAAATAGTAAGCGTCGTAGTATGAGATCACTACCATTCATTTTTATCCCTTACAATGATTTAACTGGTAAAAGAGTGTCATGCATAGTCCTGCCTAAAGTCCTGCACGCAGCACTCTGACCTCTTGTGCTGGTGGGCGTGTGCGTCTGGTCCGCGAGTGCGGTGCTTGCGGCACAGCGGCTCGCTCTGCAGTGCCTCGTCGTTGGGCACGCTGTCCGGCTCGGCCAGGCCGGCAGGTGAGGGCATGGGGCTCAGGGCCAGCGTCACCGGGCAGGGCTCCTTGCAGCACGTGGTCTGGGTCTCGAAGCGGATCAGGCGCGACTGCAGCCGCACGAAGTCCCGGTCCCGCTCCAGAGCCTTCCGCTCGTCCAGACAAAACCTGCGTGAGCGCGGAGAGCGAGGGCGTAAGGGCGAACGCAGGGGGCACAATCAGGACAACGTCGCGCTGCTTGCTGGTCTGCGCACACTCACTCAATCCCGTGGTAGTGGGCACTGGTGGCTTGCTGGAACGGGAGGTTGGTCACTTTTCGCGGAGTGAGATCACGTGACAGCTGGAACGCATTCTCCCTACAAACACATCAGTGAGAAGGTCCCAATATGCATAAGAAGGCTAAGAAGGCATTAACTGTATTTATCAAACATGTTTAGCTCAACAATTAGCAATTCATCCCAAGCAAATGGCACATTACCAACTCAAGTCCATGATGAGACATGTAATTAGATTTTTGTATATGAACAAGCTTTACTGAACACGAGAAATGTAATTAAATCCTGCATTTCCAGTAGGCTGCGATGGGAAAACGCCGCATTGAAGAACAGAGCGGCTGGGGTGCCAGGCAAGTCGAGAGAGAGAGGGGTTATGCAGACACCCAGATGGCGGCGTTACCCATCCGCCGGTAATGCCGCTGAATCTTGGCGAATTACACAGTGAGAACACATTAGTCTGGTCGGGGTACATTTTCTACTGCCGTGCTCCCTGCTCAAAAAGAACTGAAAACCTTCATGCACTCATCCAAGATTGGATGGGTCTACTAAGAACAGTCGTAAGCCGTCTGTGGGTTAGTGCGATGGAATAAAAATGGATACATTTTTCTTCGAGGTGGTCCATTAACCTTTTGATTCTCTAGAAGAATTTTCATGTAGTTTTCTTGTCGCTGTTTTCCAATGTGGTGTTTTTTTTCTTCTCATTTTCAAGTCTTTTCCCTTACTGTTGCCAAGAGGTAACGGCTGCACCGCCTGCCCCTAGTGAGGATGAAGCCTGCCAAGACACGTCAGTCCACCCCTCTAATTCACCAGCTCCGTGCAGGATCCACACTTTATTTTAAATTTATTTTCCGCTTGCTGTCCGGACAGCGGAGTCCCTTGTGGTCTTCAAACGCAGACTGAAGACCCATCTATTTGTGTATTATTTAAATGACCACTGACCCTGCTCCTGTGTTGACTAACTAAAACTCTAGTACTTATTGTAGGGTATTGTTTATTGAACTAATGTTGACTAACTAGTACTTAATGTTTATTGCACTTACTGTTGTCTAGGCATCAGCATTGATCCCTGTATTTCTACAGTACTCTAGCTCATTGGTATATTGGACTCTAACCTCCTGTACTGGCCAGGATGTATTCTATGAGTAAATGACAAAGCACTTTTGTAAGTCACTCTGGAGAGGAGTGTCTGCTAAATGCCATAAATGTACATTTTAAATTTAATTTTTTTTTTTTTAATTTAAATTTTGCCATTTTATTTGGATAGTTCCTTATAGCAGGCATACAAAGGCTCATATCAACAAGAAACATGAAATCATCTGATACATACAGAACTTGCATTGTAGTTTAGTTCATGGTTCCAATAGTAGAGTCCAGGTTATGATTAGGATTTGGGCTGAGGTTAAAGTTAGGGTGTTGATTGCTTTGGTTATGGAACACCGAGTTGATGATTAGTTTGGATTCGATGCTGAGTAGTTAGTTAAATATCTCCAAGCCAGAAGAGCCACGGCAGTTTAGCCTGTCCGGTACCTTCTGGTGCAGCGAGAGGCTTGTACTCACCCTCGGAGGACAGGCAGCGGTTGCAGTTCTCCACTGGGCAGCCCATCAGGCGTGAAGTGTCTGAGGACCTCTCTGGCGTCCATCAGCGCAGAGCTGTTCCTCTGGCTTCCCTTCGGGCCCATGAGACACTCCCCAGAGTTGCCGCTGAACAGGGTGGACCTGGAGGGGGCACCGGTGAGTCACTATCGGCCCGAAAACCAGCAACAAAATGTCCCCAACTCCACTTCGGAGAGCTGCATGAGGGGTCTTATTGCATCTTCCGTGGTTTCTTTTAAACACAAGGCACACGTGAAGCAGTAGACCGTGGTCTGTTGCGCGTCTACCATTTACTTTGACACCTCAAAACATTTATCTCCAGCTCCAAGGTCATGTAACAACTCCTATAAACAATTTTATAAATATGGCCAAAAGCTAGAGACGGTCAGAAAAGAGGATTCTTGTGATTTAATATACATTTTCATTAACTAGCAAATGCTGCAAAGTCTGCTCTGCCCTTCATATGTTTGCCTGACTCCTGTTAGAGGCAAATGTACTGGCAATATTATCTGTCATGTGCTTCAATATAAAGCATAAACAAATAATAAACTGACCAGGAACACCCCAGTAAGACGTCCAGGAGGGACAGGACTGACCTGGTCCTCTGACGGCCCTTCTGCAGGTTTGCGTAGTTCCGCAGGGCGCTTCTCTCAGGCCAGTCTGAGGGTGGGCCATGCTTAGTGCCTGATCGATAACAACACAGTGGCTCACATCACTATCAGGCAGCCTGCCAAATCATTATAGTTCCATATTTGTATAGAAAGCCTAAAGATTTCTGTTTACTGCTGGTAACAGAGATGCGGTTCCCTTCCTCCAGGGGCACGCGGGTGGATGCCCGGGGCAGGGTGGCGCCATGCATCTTCAGGTACTGCTCTCTGGCCAGCCTCAGCAGGGCTCGCAGATCATTGGGCGGCAGTGCCGCAGGCCCGTGGGACTCCGCCCTCCTCCCTGAGCACACAGAGGGGGGTGTGTCTCATTCCTCCATGCTCGCTACCTCTGCCGAGGTCACACTCAGACCCCTGCCGCCCTTTTCTGGCTAGAACATCTTCCATTCACGTGCACTGCTCCGCATAGGAGCCCGCTTAAAGGCAACACGAGTGTCGGGGGGAGGTCTCCATAACGCCAGTTAGGAAACAGGATGGAACAGTTTGAGACTGAACTATGAGCGATGAAGTCTGCCACAAAGCTAATAAAAAGGCTCTTGTGCTTTGCAATCAACCAGGTAGTGTGTCAGTCATGTTTCATAAGCTACAATTAGACTTGCAGATGCCAAGGAGTAACAAATCCCCACTGTTTACCTCTCATTTTAGGTAAGCACTCAGGTGGGACTTGAAGGGTGTGTGTGTGTGTGTCCAAAGGAATGTGACTGGCCTTCTCCAACACAAGTGCCATAGAGCATGCCATGTGAATATTTAAGGGTTCAAGCAAGAGGTTCTCGGTTGCCCAGGTAACCGCTTACGGAGGCATTCCTGAAGGACCTTGGCTTGCATGCTGGCTAGCCTCCTCTCCCTCAGCAAGAGTTGGTCTCCACGGAGACGGGGTAGCGAGCTCAGCCAGTCAGCAGTGTCGATCCCTGTCAAAAGAGAGGACAGGTTAATAGAGTTCAGCATCTCACTGCCACATTCTCTCAGCCAAACGCTCACCAACACGAGGTGTGTTCTAAACAGCCGATACTCTGAGCTCGATCTCAGCGCAAGATCCCACATTGCGAGGCAGAAATGAATGGGATGCTTTTTTTCCTCCTGATGAATACTATCAGCACTAATAAATTTCTAAAAACATTTGCAGGTGGATGGAAAAACAAAACAAAAAAAAAACAAAAAACAATACACTTCCTTTCAGAGTGCTGAACCACTGCAGGACAGGAGAAAGACTGTACCATCCTCGCAATGAGAACTAAACATGGAGCATTCCTGGAAGCATTCTCTCTGGTTTCTGATGTCTGGCTGGAGCCATGACTGGTATGACTGGCAAAATTCCACGTTTGGCGCAGGCAAGCAGGAGCAAAGCCACACCCTTTCTGGTCAAAAAACAGTACATTACCTTGACAAAACATCTCAGGCAGCGACAGTAACGCTTACACACTTTAATAGCACAAAAGGCTATTCAGAGGGAAACCCAGACAACAGCACTACTGTTCGACTTGACATGCAATATTAACTCAAAGAAGTGCCGCACACCTACACAGGCATTATCTGGTACTCCGAGGCACATGCAACTTTATTTTTAGCCAGACAATACAATATGCTGTTATCAACCTTTCTCTGAATGTCTAAAGTGATACGTACAGAGAAAGCCCCACTGGGGAAAGGGCAAAGAGAATACGTTTTAAGTGCTTATCAAGGCGTGGGAGTTGTTCATTTAAACGTGTTGTTACAATAGCAGGTAAGTGTGGAGGACACACAGCACTTGACGACCTGTTCTGATAACCAGCTGCCCATGGTCCAGTCATGGCTGGCTTAGATACACGCAAGCTGCATAAGTGACATGAGGTCGTGTGAGCTCCATATATGAGAAGGGTGTGTGTGTGTGTGTGTGTGTGTGTGTGTGTATATACGCGCGCGTGAGCCGAGGAGTGGTGTGGCAAGTTTTCTCCTTGCGTACTGCTGAGGTCCAATTAGCCTCAGCTGCTGTGAACATGTTATGTTTGTGGAGGGGCTTCAATCCAACTCTAATGAGAGGAGGTGTGCGGAAGGGAGTGCGATATGCCCTCTGGAAAGCCACGGTGCGCGCGCGCACACACACACACACACACACACACACACACACACACACACACACACACACACACACACACACACTTCAAAACAACATCAGAGTTTGTCTACTGGAGCCATGCTTACATATTTACAAAGGACATGGTCAGGTCTGTTTGGTATTCTTACCTGAGGATGATGGAACTTTTCCCCGGATAAGGATAAGACTGTTGACCACTGCCAAGGCAGCGGCCCCATTGATCTGATTGGCTGAGTGTAGGAGTCGTGCTTTAAGGCCGCCAGTCTCCGCCCCCTGGACCAAGAGCAGATAGTAGCCTTTCTCTCCTTTTACCTCGACCTCAGGGGCTACAGGAGTAGTGTTAATAACCACTTATAAATGTTTACAACAGTTATATATCAGACGAAATGCATTACAATGTGCCTGTGGTCACGAACAAAAAGGTTGTAGGAAAAAACTTCTAACAAAGATCAGCTATTCACATTACTACCTTATTTGGCAATATGGTAGTATTGTATTGAAATATGACCACAAATTTTAAGCAGCAAGCAGTTTGTGCTGAAGTAAATCTGTGTGTTCATACCAGATAAGCCTTTGGGTCGCGTGGCCACAAAGATCCTCCACTTGGCAGTGCTGAGCTGGGGGGCCGGCGGGAACATTTCAGAGCTCACCACACAGGACAGACAGAACAGAGCCCCAACCTGCCAACCAAACACAGAACCCATGAACACGCATACACACACACATGCGCAGACACACACAGGACAGACAGAACAGAGCCCCAACCTGCCAACCAAACACAGAACCCATGAACACGCATACACACACACATGCGCAGACACACACAGGACAGACAGAACAGAGCCCCAACCTGCCAACCAAACACAGAACCCATGAACACGCATACACATACACATGCGCAGACACACACAGGACAGACAGAACAGAGCCCCAACCTGCCAACCAAACACAGAACCCATGAACACGCATACACATACACATGCACAGACACACACAGGACAGACAGAACAGAGCCCCAACCTGCCAACCAAACACAGAACCCATGAACACGCATACACACACACATGCGCAGACACACACAGGACAGACAGAACAGAGCCCCAACCTGCCAACCAAACACAGAACCCATGAACACGCATACACACACATGCGCAGACACACACAGGACAGACAGAACAGAGTCCCAACCTGCCAACCAAACACAGAACCCATGAACACACATACACACACATGCGCAGACACACGGATACACACACAGGACAGACAGAACAGAGCCCCAACCTGCCAACCAAACAAGGAACCCATGAACACAAACACACACACACACAGGGATATAGACTCCGAACAGTGTGTCTGCAGCTTTTGCAGGGATGGAGGGAGCCTTTACCGAGGCTCTGGCAGATTTGATAAAGACCCACAGCTTGGAGGTAAGAAGCCTCCGTTTGTGTGCTTACAGGTGGCTGTCACCATACCTCTCCACGCAGAGCTCGAAGCTGATCCATGAGCATTTGGCCTTTGGCTGATCTGCTGAAGAGTGTGCTAGAAATCCAAGTCAAGGTATATGCTAACACAACAGAATGCAAAACACACACACACACACACACACACACACACAGACACACACAGACACACACGACATGCCATTTCTGGCTAATGATCATCCCTCAGAGAATAGAACAGTCTTGGTGAAAGTGACTACATGATTTATCAAGGTTACAGTAAGTAAATGGATGACCACAAATGGCTGACCATGTTTGCCTTGTCAGCCATTCGGTCAAGAGGGCGACTCAGTGAAAAGATGAATAATTCTTGGAGGTAACGACATGAGAGTTAACTGATGTTAAATTATTACAGACAGCAAGTGGTGGCGTGTACAGGGTAAAATGGCTTGAACACTCACTAAGTGTTCCAATAAATATACGATGCTAACTAGGTCTGACCCCTATTAAATGACTTCTGATCAAAATAATTCCACCTCGCAAGGCAAGAAACACTAGTGTGATGCACTACACAGAAAGTCATGAAGAAAGATGGCACAAAAGGAACAGCACGTCCTTCGGCCTTCTAAACGCTTCCGAGAAGAGACACCGCACACGCCACGGGTGCTAAGGACCCGGCGATTCATGGCGAGGCCCGGCAGAGGCGGGAGGTAAAGGATACAGCTCCAACTGGGTGCTCGAGCGGAGCAGCACCGGGAGATCCGTCACTCGTACCAGCTGAATCAGCTCCAAAGCTGGCTGGTAATAGTGGAACGTCTGCGTGCGAGAGCGGACATGTAATTGGCCCCGTCACACTAGCTTTAGTAAACACGCAGGATGGTTGGCACAACGAAAACGGGAGTCCCGTGCGAAGACGGGACTGCAATGCGGCATGCAGACATCTTTGCGAGAATTATGTGATTGCAGCAGGCGCACAGATGGATTTGTCTGACACGGCTCAGGCGTTTGATAATTTGGCGGAAGAGAAAGAAGGCTCCATCATAGCTATCATACCGTATGCAACTTGCTCTAGCCGTACCTGATGCATTATGCACCCAAACTTTCTGCACACAGCGTGCATGCATGCACCTACCATTACATAAATGAAAACAGCTGGTGTCTTCTGGATGTGCACATCCTTGGAACTAGGGGCGGTTGTGTTGACTAGGGACCTGTCAACAGTGCATTCTAATTTCATTTATCGTGTTAACACTTTGAATATTTTTGGAATTCTGTTTTTTTTTTAAACAACAACAACAACAACAATAACAACAAGGCTTTCCTATAAAAAGATTGTGAAATTCCAGAAGGTACTGAATGAGGGAGACAAAGATGGATGGAAAAACCAGGTTCAGATGGCCAACATCTGGCCAGCACCGGAGACCGGTAACTGCTGTTGCGGTAGTGGGCAGCAGAAACTCTCTGGGCTTGGTGGCGGAGGTGGCCGGGCTGCCCCTGGTCCGCACGGAGTATCTGCCCAGGAACTCCCAAACTTTGTAGCCAAGAAGGCCTTGGTGCTGGTGCAGCACAGTCACATACGCAATTCAGTGGCTTTAATAGACTAGTGAGGTCTGATCTCTCTGCCGCCCAAAACCTATTAAATCTCAAATCCAGACACACACTGCAGGAAGTGGGAGGTGAGAGTAAGCAAATTTGGACTGAGAGAAACAAGCTGGCCTTTACTCAGCATTTTTAGATGGAAACTCAAACTTTGCCAACTGAGTGAGTGTGAGTGTGTAGTTGTATATACTAGCGGGCAACAACACTAATACTCGGACAAACTTTTAACAAAGATATGACATCACTCCTTTTTCATGCTAGGGGAGCAGTATGCAGAAAATCTAAAAGAGAAATCACTCCAGTTAGACCACTGGAATATAGAATGCACAACCATAAAATGTAAATTGTGAAGTATAACCGAACGCTGTTGAACAAGCACACTTGTAGCTCGCCTCACTAGTACTGGACTACTTGAGGTTCATTTGAGAGGACTCCAGCGCTAGCTTACATCCACCCACGCTATCGTTTCAGATCCTGTCAGAAGAGGCTAACGCCGTCTCTCTGTGCGTTCTCCGCGACAGATGGGAGGGCCTGTCGCAAACCCATAAACACGGAGACACATAGGAAAATTATGTTTTAATGCCCATCGTGACAATAATGCTCATAGACCTGGCGGGTGCAAGAGGAGAAGTTAATGGCGCTAATCAGGGAGAGGGCAGTAAATCTGAGAGGCGTGTGAGCCGAGAGCCAAGGGTAAACAGCCAGCGGGGCACAAGCTGCTCCCACGGAGCTGCGAGCGTAGTTGCCGCGGTTGCGGGTGATTCATCCGCGGCGGGAAAACTCATTACCGCTGCATTCCACTCTCTCTTTATGACAGGGAGAAGAAGGGAAAGGGGAACCGGGCGAGGAAAAGAAAGTGAAAGCGCAAGAGTAAGTGAATAATAGAGAGAGCGCAACTGAATAAAAGGGAGAAAGAAGGGGGGAAAACCATAAACGTTAGCACGTGCATGTGCAGGAGGGAAAGCCCCACGAAGAGAATGACCGTTACAAGGCTACGAAATGTGCAGCTTCGTTACAGGTGTCTTGCTAGACCTTTTTTGTAATGTGGCTATATGGGATTTTAAAATCATCGTTCTATCCATTAACCTCTTAACTGGTAATGTCAAATTTACGTTCTCTTGCCTCAACAATGTCAGCTTTCTCACATTTGTGACAAAATGCTCATCACATCTCTAATACCACCGTTTCATATACACACACGTTTAACACTTAAAGCTACTATTTAATATAGTCTACTTTTAAATGCTGTCTAAAGGCTGTTGCCTTTAGAGTGAACTGGAGGAAAACATTCTGAAAATCTTATTTATGATGTGACTGCGCCAGTAAGGAAGGGAAGGCCACTTACCTCGGCCCGTGCTGTGCGGTCAGCGGCGCAGCAGGGCTCGGAGCCGGAACAGAGCTCACGACTCCAGTCAGCACCGGCCTGGGCCTTCAGACTAAAGCCTTCAAACAGCAGCTCTGACACAAACTGCAAGCAAACAGCACACAGGAGAAAACCCACAACAGTGAAGGGAGAATGCAGACCGTTTAGTAAACATTCAGTTGTGTGTCCCCTACCCCTCTTAGGCGCCCATTTAAACAACGAAAACAAATCAGGCCGTTCAGGTTTCCGTTATCCGCAGTACACTGTTACACGTAGGACCCCAGCTCAGAGGCGAAACCTCAGTGTCTCTCTGATCCGGCACGCCAAAGCTCCAAATAGCCGCTGGTGGCATCTCTTCTCTCATTGCATTTTCAGTGCAGTCTTCAGAAAACACGTCCCAAACAAGCTTCTCCCTCGGAACACTGGATGCAAATAAATCCAGGAACCGCTGTCCGAACTCAACATGAGGAGGACAAACACCTGCATGTCGCAGATATACCAGCGGAAAACCCTGACACGAGTTTCCAAAGTTATGATGCAGATTAGGCACAGAAAGCACTCGTCTGCACATTAAACGCATCACACTCTTTATGTACATTTATGGATATGAATGCAAAGTCCAAATTGCCAACCTTTCTAGCTGTAAAACCGGTACAGATGTGTCAGGTTTTTGTAATGCAATGCATTCGGCCTGGAACACTGACTGCTCACGGCGCCACTCGCTTGTTTTGCTGGGTTTCCTCCAACAGAGAACCTACACAGTTGTCTCGAGAAGGAAGGAAAGACTCTCACACCGTACCGCTTTCATTTCACAATTTCCAAAGCGGTCAATCAAGTTCTGCTATTTGGGTAGTTTACGACCCATTTCACAATTTGGCAGATGCCTTATACTGCCTGTTACACAACCAAGAATGCAGATTTTGATTCAACTGCCACTCAGTCCAGCTACACTATGGCGTCACCTTCATTATGTCAGAGAAAGTGTCAACGTAGGTCAGAGAACACAATCTATGTAAGATGTTAGAATGCCTTTCCCCTGCCTTTGCTTGAGAATAGCTACAAGATGCAATAATACCTTTTGAAGGTTGAAAGCAAATCTTAATACTACATCTATAACATCAGCCAATACCAAGTAGTGCTTTTCATTGTAATTGTTGCTTTGACGTATACTGTATGTGTGTATATTTTCAGTGCCACTAGAAAGTTTATGAGCCCTTTACAAGTTTTAGAGTAAATTTGACCTGAAACAATCAGAGGAGCGCTCCAGGCTGGGAAAGGTTACAAAATAAATCTTCTCCTTAAATCTTCTCATGGGTTCTCCTACCACTTCTATACTGAAGACACCCAACTAATCCTTTCCTTCCCACCTCCCTTCACTCAGGTTTCCAGTCATATCTCAGCAAGCTTGACGAACACCACTTCACGGATGACAGCCCACTACTTGAAGCTCAACCCCAGCAAGACAGAGCATCTGTACATACCAGGAACTCCCATTCCTCACCAGGGCCTCACCGTTTCTTTCGAGAACTCCCTGGTCTTGCTGTCTGAAGCTGCTCATAGCCTTGGCATAATTTTGGACAACCAGTATTCATTCTGGACTCGTGCTCATACAGAGGTGAATTTTGCATTTCTTCTAAGTATCAACACTGATACCTGCATTTAGGAGTATTCTAGTTAAATGGTATCTGGCTCTACCCTACTGTACTGGCTAGGAAACATTCAATGCGTAGATGACAATGCACTTTTGTAAGTCACTCTGGATAAGAGCATCCACTACATGCTGAAAATGTAAATGTAAAGAATTTGGTCTCCACCAATCTACTCTGCGGCAGATGGTATACAAACGGAGAAAATTTAGCACCTCTCTTCCTCTCCCAAGGTCAGCCAGCAAGAAAAATAATCACTCAAAGGACAGCAAATATTACAGAAAATCGCAAAGAACCCCCCCAAGGAACCATCTGAGGACCTACAGGCCTCTCATACATTGAGTAATGTCGGTGTTCAGTAGAACACTGAACAAGAACAGCATACATGGCAGGATATCAGGAGGATACCACCAGTCTCCAAAACAAACACCACTGCCCATCTCAAGTTTGCTGAAAAGCACATGGATAAGACAGAAGCCTACTGGAAGAATGTTCTGTGGACAGATTAATCCAAAATATATAATTTTTTTGGTTTGGTGAAAAACACTGCATTCCATCACAAGAACCTCACCCCGACTGTTAGGCATGAGGCTGGCAGGGTCATGGTTTGGAGCTGCCTTGCTGCCTCTGGTCCAAGATGGAAATTATTATTAACTTATAACTTTTGGACTGTTCCAGCAAATTCTACAGGAGAATTTAGAAATGCTGAGGAAACTCCTTAAAAGAAGAGTATATAGAAGGTAGCCCACCAACATCACTAAGATGAAGCCGTTTTGTAAAGAGCCAAAATTCCTCCCATTCATTGTGCAACATTCGTTATTTACCAGAAACATTTGATTGAAGTTATTGCTGCCTAACAAGGCATGCCAGTTGCTGAAAACAAGGGTTCACATGTTTTGACATTTAATATTGGATCATTTTCCTCAATAAATTAATGTAAAACTAATGTTTTTGCATCATTTGTTTAATTGGGTTCTAGCTAGTTTTAGGTATTATATGAAAATATGATCAAATTTCATGTCAAATGTACGTAGAAATACAAAAGCCTTCTAGTGGTACTGTATATTGCATGAGTCAGAATGACATTACTGTAAGTGAGTGGCTTTATTAGGAATAACAGCAGTGCATCCATTTCTTCAATAATCACATTCAACAGCTTTGGAACTCTGCGTCAACTATTTCAAGAACTAACTTCAGGAGTTTGTTACATTAGTGCCCTCTGGTGGTGTCACTGAAATAATCATATTTATATTCATATTTACAACACTTAGCTGACACTTTTAACCAAAGCAGCTTACAATTATGACTGAGTACAACTTGAGCAATTGAGGGTTAAGGGTGGCATCTTGGCAGTGGTGGGACTTGAACCAGCAACCTTTTGATTACAAGTCAAGTACCTTAACCACATGCATTATTAACGGTGCATTAAATTAGTATTAGAAATATGCCATATGCAGCATGGCAGGACACCATCCCCACACATTTAACTCAGTCTCTCTTTTAAACAGGCATTTAACTGGCAAATGCAAGGTTTGTGTTGTGATCCACCAAGCTATGCAAAAACACAGGCTGCGCAGAGAGGCATGTTACCTTTCTCTCTCTGACCAGCAGGCCTCCTCTCCACAGCTCACGTTCATCGATGCAGTCCTGAACCCAAGAGGGAGAACACACTCTGCCTGAGAGGTACGAGGCTGCCATCTGCCATCTAGGGAACAGCGTTACCATTAGAAAGAATAATATGGCATCTTCAGTTCTACTGCCATATATTGTCCCTTGCTATCTGAAACATTTTATTAAATAAATATGCGCCCCCCCCCCCAAATAAAGAACAATTGTAAAAGCAATTACTAAATAGTCTGTTACCCTGCACTGTGCTCTGTGACGATGGTAATCCGTGCAGAGTGCCAAGCCTGCATGTGCTTCAGGGAGCCCATCACAGGCAGGAAGTCTTTTAATCCCACCTCATCCACACACAGCATAATTACATCCAGTAGAAATCTCCCTGTCAATCAGGAAACACATTTCACTCAAGCACAGCATAAAACAAACGTGTCACTCAAAATTCACAACTCCTCAAACCTGTGACAAACACTATACATCTAAAAGGCACATCTATGGATTTATAAAGATGATACCATGTTCCAAACCAGCCAGATGAACCAGTGCATCATAATTCTCCTCCAGCTGGGCAATCTTGGTGAGGGTTAATGGCTCATTACCTGGTGGAGGGAGTTTGTCCGCTAACTGATGCAGGGCCTCAGCCGCATCTTCAAACAGCCTAGAAAGGTGATAAAGGACATGCAGATCTAAAGACGAGGGCATCTATATATGTCAAACAGCATTTTCTGCAACCATGCAACGGCTCAACTTATTTTCCTAAATTGATTTTTAAACTCATTCCGTCCTGTGCATGTAGATTTCAGTAGCGCGTGAGATGACGGCAAGCACACACTCTGCATGCGACAGGGTCTCGGACTGCTGGCTGTGCTCCTGATCCTGTAGAGCGCTGACACAGCTGTCCACAGCAGAGACTACAGGCTCCTCATTGTCACTGTGCTGCACAGACACCTCCTCCCACTCCGTACTACAGTACTGGCAAATGGACACAGGTGAATGATAGACTTGGCAATGAACCAATTTTAAAAAAACAAACAAACCCAGCACTGCACAGAAGGTACGTAATTGTACTGCGATGTGCCCAATATGGTAACGTCAAAAGCCTTTTAGGTGTTTGCAAATTGTAACGAACTTACCAGTGTTGGAACACACAATGCTTGGATAGCAAAGTGCCACTTCTGTGAGCCAGGACTTCCACTCAGAGAGCAAGCTATCAAGAGAAAAAACGTTAGAATCGATGACGACCAAATCAACCAATACAAGACCGCATACAAATAACATTACAGGTGGTTTACCGGGGAAAGGTGAAATCCCAGACGTACAGGTAGAAAGCTCTTTGAGTTTGTCGTGTACTTTTTTCGCAGTG
>NC_137510.1:22940000-23032500 GCF_041902795.1 Electrophorus electricus
CACGGTGTACACCTCCAAGTCCTGCAACACTACCTAAGGCTTGATCTCTCTCTCTCTCTCTCTCTCTCTCTCTCTCTCTCTCTCTCTCCCGCCCGCCCGCTCGCCTGCTGTCCCTCTGCCACCCGCACAGATCGTAAAGCTGGCCGTGTACGGGATGCTCCCCAAGAATCTCCATCGGAGGACCATGATGCAGAGGCTGCATCTTTTCACAGATGACGTAAGCCCCTCCCTTGCTTGCGTTTCGGGCGTAGGCATCTGCTGCACGTCATGTTCTGAAACAGAGCAATGCTTTGTGTGTGTGGGTGGAGCTGAACCAAATTAATTTTATTTTCTTCTTTTTTTTTTTCTATTCAAAAACAGCGCACACGAATCAACATTCCAATTAAATAGCAGCATTCCTTATAAATATGTTGGCTACACGCTCATTTTCCCATGGCAGGTGCTTCCGGACGACGTGTTGCGGAACCTGACCGAGCAGCTGCCACAGCCGCGCGTCATCCCGCGCAAACTCAGCGAGTACACACAGGAGGAGTGCGACGCCTTCCCCAGGCTCTGGACCACGTGAGTTGCCCCCTCCTCTCCGCACCTCACGCCCGCTCCTGTAGGGCCTCACAGGTGAGAGGGAGGTGTGAAGCACAAGCAGGAGGCCGGTGAGGATCAGACACGTGCTCAGAGAGGAAAATGGTATAGGCAAGAAATAACACCTGCATTATCAGGAACAGGCGACACTTAAGCATTACCGACCAGATTCAGATGGATTAAGCGTGATCGTTCGGGGCACTTTTCAGTTCACAGTTGGTTCCAGTCTGTAATTCATGGTCTGAGCACTAGCACAGAAACGCTTAACTGAAATCACAGTAAGCTACATTCTTCTCAAATCTGTTTTGCCACTCGGCCTTATGGGAGGTACCGTTGGGTCATGGCTACAGAACGGGTCTGAACCGCGCGAGTAAATTTAACGCTAGTTTCCCGTTTCCTCTGAGATCAATCAAGATGGAGACTAATCCTGCACTGTAGTGGAAAAGCCCGTGTCACTCCGGCTCCTCCCGCAGCTGCGGCAACGCCGTTTAATGCCCCACAAACCCTTCTGGTCCTCTTCCTGTGCACACCGTAAAGCGGCGAGCTGTGAACACTTTATGAGACTGACGAATCACTAGCTGGCTCCGAAGACTCTCGGGCCTTGAACGCTAAGCGCTCCCTTAGCAGAGGATTTGCGATACGCTTTCACTAAATAAATCCCCAGGTTGGTTTTTTAGGGGGGGCAATTATTACCCAGCGTTTTGTTGTCTTCTAAAACGCGCGGAGCGACTGGTGAAGTAGGGGAAGGCGAGCGCGGCGGACGCGGAGCCGCGAGGTGCCGGGCGGCCGCGGCATTAAATGGCCGCGACGAAAGGCGGGAGGAAATTGTGGCCTGCTGTAGTCCGTGGTGTGCCAGCGGAGGCGACGCGAGGGAGAGACGAAAATGAACACGAACAGCGGCCTCTCGGTGGGGGAATTTCCATGACGGGCGCGTAGCCGAGGTTTTCTCCGCCAGACGCTCTGTAGGTTCGGTGTCGCCTCCGCGCTGTGTTGCTGTCAAATTGTTGGGCTAACGATATGTAGTGTCAACGAGGGCAGATGAGCTTTGATTTTCAATAGGCCTAGATTATGAATTCATAGTTGTGTTTCCAAAAAAAATTTAAAAACCAATTCAGAGACGCTGTACACTTTGTGCATTTGTCATGCAGGCCGTTGAAATGGAATATTTCGAGGCACTACAAATGATTGTTTTTCTCATTCTGTATGTTTCCCCACTGCCCAAGAGCCATGGACCAAAGGGTGAGGAGAGATGCATCTCTTTTTATTTCAGTTGTTTGGTGTGTAGTTGTAGGCACACTCACCAATAATTAAAGTGTTTTTTTTTTTTTTTTTTTGTATCTACAATAAAAGCCAGGCTGTTAAAATCAGCAAAACTGGCTCCAACAGTGAGATGTTTGAGGTTGTCTCGAGTGTCCTGTTCACTACCCCTGGCTACTAGTGGAGCTGCTCTCTGTTGCCATGTTTGGATTTTGCACCATGTTTGTCAGGCAGTTGGGAAAAATGATTAATTAACTTTTATTTTGCTGCCTGATTCATTATTCCAACACATGAAAATGATACAGCCAGCCAAGTAATGCCATCAAGTGCACCTTTCTAGTCTTTAAGTAGTGCAGAATTTGATTGCTCAATTTCAGTTTTCACTATTAAATATTTGATACATTTTTCTTCATTAGTACTTGTAATATTTTGGGTTTTCTCTGGGCTCTGATGAGGAACAGGCAAGGCACACTATGGTATGCATTATTCAAAATATTCAGGAATCAGAAACTCGTAGAAATGAGGTGGTTCTATGTATAAGGTGCAATTCCAGCACAGATTAGATCTTGACTGACAGTCAAGCACCCGAGAGAGAGACTTTGTTAACAGTACAGAGGTACTGAAATGTTTATCTACAGCAGTGCACACAGGATCCTACTACCCATACAACCCTGCTTCCATGGATTTTAAAGTGCAAGTCTCAGAGGAAGAACATGTGCGGCATCTTCAAGGCAGCGTGGCTGTACAGTATGTAATTTGTTGATCTTTATCGCAATTCTGGAATTTGTGACCACAATACCACATACTTCAATACAATATATAAATATGCCTGGTAACACATGATGTCTTTTTTCCTTGTGAGTGTGATTTTAATTAATAAATTAATCTCTTCTATAAATGCATATACATTGGTCTGAAAAATCTAGGCCAGCGCTTGTCTACGTGATATCAAGGATTTACCAGTGTGTTTTAACCCACAGCAAGGCACATCATGGTGAGAGATCGGAGCAGCTGCCTTAGTGTGCCGTTTTGTTGTTCAGGCCCTAGGCACACCCAAGACAAGCTTTGTTACAGTGTGGCGTCTGAGAGCCTGGCCTTCCTCGTAACAGTTTTACTGGGGGAAATTTATCCTCAGATCTCTCTAAGCCAATGGCGAGTAAGCACCGCAGTCGAGCTGGGCGCATGCCCCTCTAAACCACAGTGGGGCCATGAGCCCACGTTGCTTCGCTCGCGTTATTTTTGCGGCCGCCAGCCTCTCCGTAGGAGCCGTGCAGAGCGTGTAATTAAAACACGCCGGTGGGATGCGAGATGTTAACGGGATAATGATCTGCAGCTCTGTTCCTGTAATTGAAATGGGAGAGGGGAGGATGGCTGGGGCTCTTCTGTGGGTCTGCTGCTGTTGTGACATTCACAGGGCCACCAAAGCCAGGCCATATGAAAGGCTCCCTCTCCGTAAGCCGGTGCTGCCTGTTAACACCCTCCTCCCCCACACACCCATGAATGCGGCTGTGGCACCACCGCAATGAACTCGAAATCAAATATCGAAGCAAAACAAAGTTTGCTCATAAATGTAATTGTGTCTGGTGTTTACAGAGTGGAAAGGTCGAGTGGAAAGGCAAGAGGGAAAGGCCTCTTTAGCAGGGTCGATGAACACGGACACGCGTTCTCAGGCCTACGTGGCTATGGTCTGGAGAGGCACCGAAGAACACACAGCCACCTTTGGAGCCGCTGACTTGCTTCCATGCCTGTCAGGATGACCGGGGCAGTCGCTGTGTTTCTTAAGGAGGCCTGTGCTGTGCTGTGCAGTTTCTTAAGGAGGCCTGTGCTGTGCTGTGCAGTGGACTACCTTAAGCGGTTTGAAGTGGTCATGAACTTTTAATTGAATCATGTTCAGTTCTGAAAGCAGTCCTGTTGTTTCTGTCTCATAGACGTCTAATGTAATTACAGTGGCATGCTTGTAGATACAGTAAGCATGTGTAGAAGTTAGAAGGTTGGGAATGGGTCAACTTTTCATCAAGGACGTTGAGTGTGTGCGCTACCAAGGACCTGCTGACTGTATGAGTGGCGTCTCTCTGTTTATGTTAATGTGGCGTATGCATCATGGTAAGGAAGGTAGGACCTCAGACACACGCTCGCACGCCTCCAGTCGGGCTCCGATGAAGTAAAACATCGCCGAAGCACAGTTTGGCCTCACGACTTCACCAAACAATTCTACACAAACGGCAGAACACACAGAACCTTCAAAGAAATTGGACTCTTGCGCTTAAGAAACGGCGGGCCGGCACAGAGCACTGGCTCAGCTCGCATCAGGCTAGCTGATGGAACGTGTGGCTCAGGCCCTGGGTCTGCCGCGTGCCAGCCTGGGGCCGCTGGGAGTGTGGTCCTCCGTAAATCCCCCTGATTCACAGGCTCTGCCTGTGGCTCATTTGAGCTCCGAGCCTTCTCAAGTGGAGTTTTTCATCCTTGCATCACTTAATGGCGGGCCAAGCTAATGACATTGGCCGTTCACAGCAGGTCGCCGAAGTGCTGCTTCTGGCCCTTGCGTCTGCGTTTAACGGTATGGGTTTGTTTTAGTATCTGCTTAATTATTGGATGTAACCTTGAAGTTGATCCACTTTTGCTATATGTACTTGTTTATACTTTTCATTATACTTTTTATTAAAAGACAATGACGTAACACCACTGATGTAGGTTGAGCCCCTTCAGATGCAGGGCTGGACTGCAGCCAAGTATTAGATTAATTATTGATCTCGAGACTCAGATGGAATGTAAGGGGTTGTGTTCGCTGGCCGAAGCACTTGTATGACTGACTCAAAACGATGCTAGTCAAGGTGGAAATATGGTAGCATTCAGACTGTGGTTCAAAGGTAAATTTTAAGACCTCTAAAAGCAATGCAGCAGACAAAAAAAGACGAACTACATGTAATTGCTACAGTGGCTGGCTGTCGTGGGTTTTTGAATTCAGTTCACTAGTATCTGTCCTGCCCATGCGGCTTGAGAAAGCAGGGGCGCTTTAACGGCAGTCGTGGCCATGAGGTGAGAGGAGACGAGAGGCTCTATCATGAGTGATTCTGCTCTCCCCTGGAAATGGCACTCCCTGCCGTTCAAACCGCCCAGTTCTCAATACCTGAGTCGAGAAGATGATTAACACACTAGCATGGTCACGTTTTACAAGCTAGTCTTTTCGTCTCGCTGAGTGAATACACGTTCGCTTCTGTAAAAGCGGAGGACGAAAGGAAAGTCATCTGACCTCGTTTCCTCGCATAACGCGTGCTAAACTTTTCAGGATCTTCGGCGTTATGACTAAAGCCTGTACTGACTTCTGTAGACATCTGTGCTGCATCATTTCCCACACCGCACATGGCCAGACCTTACCGTGGTGTAAGACCATAACCCACTGCATGAAGTGTGCACTGAAAACTTGTAGGTAATGGATGACCCTTAAAATTGCACGTCAAATACTCAAATGAAGTGCTACTGTTGCCATGTTCGAGTAGCATTTGGCTTGCTTCCAGAGATAGTTGTCAGGTAATGTCTCAAGTGATTTCCTACACTATAATTGTTTCAGAGAGCTGTTAAGTAATCCTTGTAACACAGAGACTGTTCTCTTGACAAAGTAAGCATCGTCAAGCCATTGGGTATGTATGTGAGAAGCTAGTGTAATTTTATGTTTTAAGTAATGTACCCTGTCTAACAAATTACCTAAAGGCCAAAAGGTTGTTATTGCTTTCATGTTCGTTTTAATTTGCTCTGTTGGCTTTAGAACACGGGTGTTGACTGCTCACTGAAGTGTAGGGTGCGCCTTCTTTGCATGTGCTTTTACTATTTAAAGGCCTGTTGATCGGTTCGTTTTGTCCCAGGGTGAATGCACACAAAGACATTTCTGATTGTTTGTCATGCTGAATTCATTGTGACACGCATTTTGTTAATTAATGTAAATCTTTTAGCAGCAAGAAATTCATGTTTAATAATTAATATGGACAATAGAGAACGATACAGATGGATCAGAATTGTTCTGTATTATTAATTGTTGAGTTTGCTGGGGTTTGCTGTGAATGTTACCTCCACATTTCCTGTTTAAACTGAAATGTGTATGCTTTTTCTCCATAGGCCAGAGGACTACAGGATGGAGTGACCTCATAACAGAGTCCAGGGTCTGTGACTGGTGAACATCAATTATGTGTTTGGGGGGGTGTTCATTTGAAATAAATGTCTTAAAATGTAAAAAAAAAAAAAGACAAAGCAGCCTTTTTTTTATCAGATCATATGATAAAGACTGCAGACACATTTCTTAAATACTTTTACTATGTGCTTATCCGGTCATCAGTTTAGCCGTGGAGAAGGGCTTTTGGGAGCCCTGTTAATTCAGCAAAGACCGTAAGTAGTATTGGAGTGCGGATTCTTTGGCCGGTGCCTTTTGCCACAAATGGTTTTTACAGACCTGTCTGAAGGCTGATTCCAGTCTAAATCAACCCGGGGTTCGGCCTCCGTTGGCGTCATATGCGTGTGTGTGGGCTTTGTGTTGTGCCACTTTCCTCTTTGAAGTGTACTAAACACTAAAATATTCTGCCGGTTATAAACATAAAGCATCCTTGTTAGCTGCAGTCTGCTTTGTGAGGGTCAGAAAGTCGGTGTGGCAGGCTTGAAGAGGAGCCACGGACGGCTGTGTACACCATTTGAAGTGCTTGTTTTGAAGCAGGATACGTGCATTTGCACAACAACCATCTTGCATGTCAGCAGTAATGATTTCTCATGTCTGAGCTGTCAGATTCTTTTCTGTCTGCTTAGCCTTATGGGCTTTTAATGCACAGAAAATTACATAAAACGCTAACAAAGATCACAGAAGATATCGCGTTCTTACAGTTTTATTGGTTACAAAACAAAGTAAAAATAAATAATTTTTCAGATTCAAAGGTTTGGTAGTGAGCCGTTCCGCCGGCACCTTGCTCAGCGTAAGGTTTGAGTCATTGTAAAATGACATTAGACCATAGGCCTAACTATTCTGCACTCATCCACAGTGAAAGGGCCCAAAGGACAACCACATACACAAAGAGACAGGAAATGACTTTACAAAATCTGAGCTCATGTATTTAATTTTTTAAAAAAAAGCTAAATAGTTCCAGAGCCCTTACTGAATCTCCACATATTGCATGACATGCAGTCTTACAAGACCAAATCCACAGGAAATTCACATTTCAGACAATATGGGTTATTAGTGGGTTTTTAGAGGAATATCAGTGGCAATGTAAGATTTGGTTCAATAAATTCCAAATTGCAAAATTGTTCGGTATTGTCAAGGATTCAGCTTTCTATAAATAAATGCAAGTGAAGCTTTCCTGGAGGTATTTTCTTACAAATATACCTAAGAGAGGTCAATTTTATGGAAACAGGAATTTCAAAGCATGGACATCAACATGGAAGCACTGAAATTCAATCTCTATTTTTAAAAACAGCTACACAAACTATACAAATGCAGTCTACTGAAATGGTGTTTCCCCAAAAGATGCTGACTACACCAAATACAAAACCCACTGCTTTCGTTGAGTTTTCTTGCGTTCTCAAATAACTTCATGCAATTTCACAAAGAAATGAAACTCATTAGAGGTATGTGGGCACAGTTTCAATTTCCTGCTCTCCATACCCCTGCCCTCCCCAAAATGCGTACATCAGGCACTTCCAAAGATATCTTGCTTAACCCAAACCCACAGGCGGCTGTTCCAGAAGGGCAGGTGTATTTGTGGGGCTATGAGTGCAGGTACTCGGCCGGCTCCTGTACTGTGCTCCGAGCTCCGCTCTTCTCAGGCAGGCTACGGGAGGAGCGGCGCATGCCCAGCGATCTCACCACGGCTCCGGGGTGGACGGGGCCAGGCCGGGCCGCGTGAGGGTCGTGATAGCTGGGCTGGTCGTACTGGGGAGGGTAGGCGCGGTATCCGCCGAACGGGTCCTCTTCTTCCTCCTCTTCGTCGTTATTGTTAGCGAGCCCATAATTTTGGTAGGGGCTGGGAGGCAATTGTTGTACTACGGGAACACAGGGGTATCAGTTTGGTCAACGGCGTTTTCGTCTTTGCCTTTCACCACCACCGAGCGAGAAGCCATCGGGTTAGCGTGAGTGAGAGGTAGCAGAGAGATAAAGGTACAGCGTTAGTGCAGACAGGAAGCAGAAGTGTGAGCAACTGGGAGCCGTTTGAGAAACGGGCTAAGACTCGGGCATGGCTTTCTAGAACATTTCAGCAGAAACAGCAGGACAACAGAAGAGGCCAATACAGAGAAAAGTTAAGAAGACCTGCACTGCATCGTGGTGGTGAGAGGTCAAAAGTGGGAGAATATGGGAACATGAAACATGGAAACCCAGGATTTGGGGGGGGGGGGGGCGTGGTTTAGGGGCTGGGAACGAGTCTTTCCGTATTTCCTTAGACAACGTCTTTTTGCCAGAGGAAGAAAGAGCAAATGGAAGGATGAAGGGAGAGAAGAGGAAGAGCAGCAGGCTCTCAGAGAATGCTTCTCAGTAGTCATTCTCATACTGCTCTTGGCCTTCCGTTAGAGCCCGGAGACGAAAGGATGGGTGTCCCGGAAAGGAGAAGAGAGAGAGACCACGTAAGAACGAGATCCACACGTGCCTGTTAACGAGCACCCAACAGAACATCGGCCCTTACGCTCCCCCTGTAGGCTGGCGCAGTGCCCAGCAGTGGTCACAGCCATCACTTTCACTTCTGAGTGAAACAGTCTTTGTTGGTACTTTAAGGCATTATAAATGGGTTCTGTAAAAATTGTCTGTAGACTGAATATTAAAGGGGCACATTTTGTGTTAAAGGGGCACATTTCTACATACTCTATGATTCATTTTCAAATTACTTCATATCAACATGACCATAAACTTGGCATTAAGAGTGTAAATCTTATATGAGATACATTCTATATATATATATATATAAGTACAGGTAGTCCTTTATATTGGTTTTTGTTTGGTTTTCCAACTTTGTTTAAACTATATATGAAATATAATTAAAAAAAAACCTTTACATTATAAAAAAATACAGGTTTCTTAAGTGTTACAGAGATTAAAGGTATAACACACTAGCAGCTGCTAACATTACAAAATGGTTTTATTGGATTAACAGGTATAATCTCTGATGTAGGGCATTTCACAGTCAAGGAACAGTCCCTCTGATTCTCATTCAAATTCATATAAAATTCTCACAAGGCTCACCGTAAAACTTCGATAGCATTTACTCTCATTGAAATTTATGTGGACAATTATGTGGGCAGTTATGGTTAGGGTTAGTCTAGTCAGCCAGATGTAGGGTGGTTGTATATCATGGGCAGTGCCAGACTGTGGACTTCTTCATACGTCAAAATGATAAATAAAAGAAAATGGCCCTGTTTGTGAAGGACATTACAGGAGCACTGCTTTTTTATTTTATGTATGTGTGCAATACATAATGATGGAGCTAGAGAATGTCCTAAATAGTTATCATAACCTAGCATGGGAAATGCTATTCTCAGCTGTTTCAGAGAATAACCCTGTTTTATTGCTCTCTTATGTCCTCGGGAGTAGATGCAATATTTAGGGGCAATGGTAGAGGGGAACCACTTAATACCCACCATCCATTATACAGTGTGTTTAAATCAATAGCCAACAAATGGGCAACCTGGAGAAGATGAAGATGTGTGAGATGGTGTGAGATGTGCTTTACCTCCAATGTTATAGCCTAAGCAAGCGTTCTGGTCGCAGTAGCCCGGCGGTCCGGCAGGTCCGCTGCTGCCAGGGTTTCCAGGGCGACCCGGAGGGCCCTGAATGCCGCCCCTTCCCGGAGGGCCCTGGCTGCCAGTCCGGCCCTCTCCTGGAGCACCTGTGGAGAAGCAGATGTGAGCAGGGTGCCGCATGCCAACTGGCTGAGCTCTGCATCGCTGGCCCAGGTTTGTTTGTTTGTTTGTTTCCAAGCTTCAATAGTGAACTATGAAAAAGAGGGCTTGTTGTACATCTGCGCTTTCAGTGTGAAAACCGCACAGCTTTGCCATCAGCGGCTTTCGGCTCATCCAAGTCTACTTCCTTCCACAAATGTTGTTTGCTCTCTCAGCAACCCTGTTTCGGAGTTTTTGTGAGCTTCATCGTGTTGATGAAATGGTATTGATTACAGTGCAGTCAGATGCCGGTCTTTTGATGACAGTTCCCAAGATGTACTTGACAGCCTCACAACTAAAATCGATGTAAAAAAAAAAATCTCCAGTACTATCTCAATATCTGGTTGATATTCTAGACAGGAATCAGAGAAACTAAAATCAGATCATAACATGCACACAAATTGGTTATAGTCAGTTTAAAGGCTTAAGCCCCCTTCCACAGAGAACATGTAATAAAGGAAACTCCTAAATTTCATGCCATATGACTATGTACATGTGTCTCTTATAGTCTAGAACAGAAGGATGTATTTTATAGCCTTTTTATTGAGCTTGGTGACAATGAGATTTTTATGGCCCTTACAAAAGTATCTATTTAAATAAAAAGGATCCTTTTCCATGGTTCCCATATATGAAAACCTGGACAATGTACAGACAACGTCTGACAAAAGTTTTCAGTCCACATTCTTAGGTAATATGTGACTCAGGAAGCTCTGTTTCAGAGATCAGACGTAACTATCTTTCCAACAATTGTAGATAACAGCTGCGGAATCAACAATCGATATGAATGGTATCAGGTATTTACCTGGGGGTCCGGGGGGACCTCGGGGACCCTGTATGCCCACTCCTGGACTACCCTTCTCTCCTTTCTCTCCTGGGGGCCCTGGAGATACAAAGAGAGAAAAAAAAGATACTAAAAGGAGACTGAGCGAAAGCATCTGCAGACACTTCTCTGTCTGCTCCGCACTGCTCGCTCGCTTGCTCTCTCTCTCTCTCTCTCTCTCTCTCTCTGGCATGGCGACCCTGTTCCACATTGCTGGCTCCCCTCTCTGCTGGGAATAAAAGCAGAGGGATTGAGATAGCAGACCTTTCCAGGGCTGGCCTAACACACAGCCCCGCACCGATGACACGGCACCTCCAGCTGCCAGACGTCTGCGGAGGAAACATCCCGAGCGTCTGCCCCACTGCTCCCCTCCCGCCGCTGACCCGCTCGAAGTGTGAGTGGACAGGTAATGGCTTGGCAGAACGCGTTGTATATATGGAGGCCAGAAACAAAGTTGAAGGTTCCAAAGAATATTCTGGTTCTAAATATGCTACTGACTTCATATAAAAACAGTGACTGCAGCCTTGGGAAGGTATTAATACTTATTTGCTGTTCTCTCACCAAAGGCACACTGTGATATATGAAACTAAGCAGGAATATAAGTCTTACTTCGGAGACGTCTACTTGTCCATATCTGAGCAGCACTTCCTTACTGGCAGTGTGGTCTTCATCACCTCTGACAGCGCTGACAATTAATGTGACCCAGAGCCCCTGATTACCACTCTCATAATGACAGCCTACACCCCAGCCACACACCTATTCCCTCAAATCATCTCTCATTAGTCGACCTTGTTAGCCTGCTCTGCCCGTTCACAGAGTGAGTGAGAACGCCACACCGGGGTCATGTTCTGCAGCATTCTGTCAGGCTGTTTGGGAATGTAAAAGTGGGAGCACAAAATGACGGTTCTGGGATTCTGTTTTTCTTCTCTTCGCGGCCCTCTGTGGCTTTCTTATGGTGGCCTGTAGTTATGCCAATCTAACAAAGTAACATACTGTATACATATTTCATGAACAGTTTTAGCCAGATGACCTCAAGAATGAGTAAATGAGAAATCAGCCAAGTGTGAATTTTAAATGAAAGTGCTGATGAAGAAGTCAGCCTATCATTGGTCGTCAGCCAATCATAGAAGCAGGCTATCATAGAAGTCAACCTATCATGGGTCGTCAGCCTATCATGGGTCGTCAGCCTATCAGTATTCCAGTGCAAACACTGATCACTGGAGGTTCCGTGGTGTTTGTAGCCTTACCCCTCTCTCCTGGACGGCCATTCAGCCCACTGGCTCCAGGGAAGCCTGGTCTGCCCGGAGTCCCCTGGTCTCCCTGCGGCCCAGCAGGGCCCTGGCGGCCGGGCTCTCCGGGAGGGCCCGGGACCGTCCGGATTGACACAGAGTGGGTGGGGATCTGGTTCAGGATGGAATTATAGCGAGACAAGTGGCCTGAGGAGTACAGAGATGAAGCAGACAGAATTATGAATTATGAACAGTGACAATTATGAACACACTGTCAGCAGTGTAGAAAGAAATTCTCACTCTAAGGGTTGGCTCTTAGGCCACATACATAAGGCACATGTAACTTTTTAAACATAATTTAAAAAAGAAAGAAAAAAATAAATATAACAAATGAATTAGCACACACAGACTCCTTCTAGTTAAGCAAGTGCACGCTTGGATCCACACTTAGTTATGTTTATGTTCAGGTCCCTGCTTAGCAGTACCTCAGCGCAGACTTGGGCTTGGGTTTGAGTCTCAGTTGTTCCATGTTATAACCACAGCCTGTGCTCTCTCATGCCATGTGCTACAGATTTGAGTTTAGACTGGAGATCCAGCAGAGCTCATCCGATGGGCGTTAAACTCTCTTCAAAGCACGGTGAGGCACTTTCCATAGTTGTTTGTTTCACTTCGTACCCACTGAAGGAGGCATGTGGAGGCCTTTTGCCCTTTCGAACTGCTTGTGCCAACAACAAAGAATAAAACATACTCACTCTGAATTAGTTGTTCACACACTTGTCGTGCTATAGAACGGACGACCGCCTGAGACTGCATGTCACCCTTCCAAGACAAACAACAGAGATATATCAGAACACAGCGCAGTGTGCTTGCCGTGTTTCTCTCAATACAACAAACACACACTCCCTCACACACACAGGGTTTTATTCTTATTTTTTGGAGCTGCTAATGACCTGTGTTTATTAAATGTACTTTAACACTCACTGGGTGCTCAGTTTCTCCTGCTCAATCCCACATCAGAGGAATAGAAGGGAAATATGGAGGAGAAGCAGTGAGCCTGCTCTCACAGTCTGGCACTTGGCTTAGACCTAGAGTTCTACCTTCAAGGACTCAGGAGTGTTAACCTTAATGATTAAAGATTAGAACGAGTGACTGTGCAGCTGTGTGTGTGTGTGTGTGTGTGTGTGTGAGAAAGAGATCCGCTTTGGCAGTGGCTGTGATTTCTATCAAGAGGCCTGTCAGAGGGGTCCTTAATCCCACTGCTAATACCCCACCATTACATGTGAGGGCCACAGCTTGTGCCAGGCACTAATCTAAACTCCTCAAAAGTTTAGGCCAGAGATCAGACTCACTCGCTCTCCTCGATCGCCCTTGGTGCCGGGAGGGCCCTGCCGGAGAGAGAAGGACAGAGAGGTGGGTAAGGAGGGGGCTGGGAGGAGCGCGTGCTCGCTGGGCAGGCGGAAAAGCTGCCGAGTTTTGTGAAGGCTGTCGGTGCGAGCCGCGCACACGCTCGGGGCCGTGCACGGCTGGCGGAGGCAGCGGCGTTTGGAGGGGTGGATCTCTCTGTCTTGCAGGAAGAGGGGTTATTCTGAGGGGATTATGACTTAATCGACTGTGGACGTGGCACACGGGCCAACAACATAAAGTGGACGCGGCACACCAGAGAGTCGAGACAGCTCAGCGAGAGCAAAGCTCAAGACGCTGGGGCCACTAAATAACCCTGATGTCATAAACCAGTTGGAGAACGGATTCATCTGGAGGACTGGGATAGACGCACAAGAGTGCGCCAAAATGTTTGTGTCATTGTTTTCTTCTTATATTGCACGTGCATGCACACGTGTGTGACCAGAGATATTAGGCATGGGTTCAAATATCTGAGAGCATGTTTTTGTATGTGCGCGTGTGTGTGTACGTGTGTGTGCGCGTGCGAGTATGTTTGCTCAAGCTGGAGAATCAACCCCATGCTGATGCTGATCCTATCTCCCCTCTAACAGCTTCTCTCCTGGGCCCACCAGCAACGCAGATCAGTGCAGAGGAAGCAAGGAGGCTCAGCCTGACTGCACCAAAGCAATCCTACTCTCCCCTCGCACACAAACACTCCTCTCAGAACAAACGCCACATAGCACATTTCTCACGTTCTCACTGTAATGTAAACAAGTAATGGAGACTGAGAGACAACTCAAACCATATGATCCCTTGTCAGCGCCTAATCTGATAACGAGAGACAACTGTTGTGTCCGGCTTGTCCCAGGCTCAGCTGCTGTGGAGATACAGCTCAGGATGGGGCTGCCGTATGTTGGCTTTACGGCGTCCTTGATGCCAAAATGCTGCTAGTCTCCTGCTTACTGTGTACTATAACTGAAGAAGAGTCACTTGGAGTGACCTTTGGTATCTTTAAATGTTTGAACCATGGTTGGCATCTTTCTATGCAAACAGGCTGCAGTGTGTGTGCAGATCTGGCCAGACAGCGGATGGCAGTAAATGCATGCGAAGCTGCAGCTCTGAAACCCAAAGCTTAGACAGGCTGCGGGCTGGCACACAGAAACCCCAGCCCTCTGGGCCTGTATGCTCGTTAACCCGGCGATGTGGGGTCAGCACCCGTCTGTTTACAGTGCTAGTTCCACCCCATCTGCTGCAGGTGGTCGGCGTGTCAGAGGCGCGTCGAAGCTGCCCAGGGAATGACTCAGTAACAGGAGAGGTGTCGCGGAGTTGAGGCACGCCCTGCACATCTGGAGCGGAGAAGCCTTAACGTACAAATCCAGCTGAATAGGTGAGCAGTGATGACCTGACACAGAGCTTTATGCAAGTATGAATATTGATTACTATCCAGACAGGGTACAACTCAGTGAATCTAAAAGTTAATGTTAGAAGCATTTAAATTAATACTAGGCAGACATAAACATTGAACATTTTTGTATCATCCAGTTGAATCCATCTCTGTCTGCTGCTCTATACTCACAGGAAATCCCTGATCGCCCTGTGGTCCTGGTGCTCCGCTGGGTCCTGGAGCTCCAGGAGCCCCTGGACTCCCCTGTGATAGCACACCAACAACAAGACCAAAACTGTAACCATCTCACACAAGAGGCTGGGTGGTCCTGAGTTTGAAGGAAACGCAAAGGCCCACTTGTTTGCTTTAATACTTACGATCGGCCCTGCTGGGCCCCGTTGCCCCTGTGGTCCATCTTTACCAGGCAGACCCTACAGAAACACAGCGGCAGTCATCCAACAGCTCAGGTGAGACAGACAGAAAGGACTGCGGCTTCCGAACAGAACATAAAGCAGTGCCTGACGAAGTCGAGCGAGCCAGTGTGTGTATAAGGCTGCAGCCCGCGTACGTGAGCTTGCGGTGAGCTATGTAAATGTTCAGGTCTCTCTCCTTTCACCTGGTTGTGCCCATGTGAATGCTCCTGTAGAGCCGTCGGTGGTAGAGCAGTCAGGTGGTAGAGCAGTCAGGTGGTAGAGCAGTCAGGCATGCCGCTGGGGTGACAATCTACTCCCGCTGAATGTGCTGGGGCAGTGTGTGTGGGTGTGGGTGTGGGTGTGTGTGTGTGTGCACGCATGTGTGTGTTATGTTGGCTTCAGCATATGTATTGGTCTGGCTAAACTCTTAGTACTGGCTGCCTGCATCTCCTCTGGAGTAACTCAGCAGGTCTTAGCTATCAATCCTACTGTGAAAAAACCCTGATATACATTCATAGGGGGGAAATAACACTGGAACAGGTGGCCCTCCACACTACAGTGACTGTAATATGGTAGAATGAACTCGAGATGGTGGACATTTAGAAGTACAACTGATTTAGGAGTGATTTAAAGTCTGGTAGAGGAGGAGAGACACTCCACAGAGATAAATGTTGGATTTGTCAAAAAACTAGTTAAGGCTTACTGTATATTTCAGGCATCTCAGAATAAGAGTGCAGCTGTGTAACCAGTTCCAACCCATCTATTATCCAGCTCTTAATATCCTGAATTCATTAGGGTGCGAAAAGCAAAATGGATTCTGTGTCAGAGCGCTTTAATTTCATGCATTCTGTATTTCATTTCTATCAGGCTTGTGCTCGTTAAAAACTGATCTTTAATAAATGAACTTCACTGCACAAAACATCACATGAAACGCTTCCATACACTATACTCCAGTTTGCGTGAAAACTGCAAATGTTTGAAGGCTTCTTGAATGTAGAGTGATTTGCATCAACCAAATAAAGTAAATAAAATTAAAAAAAAACCTAGAGTGTACAAAACCACTGAAAACCTGCATTGATTAGCCTTTCTTCTCCACGTAGATAAAAGCAAGATCCTCTCTCTCGCTCTCTCTCTATCTATCTATCTATCTGCTGATGCTGTCAGTGTGGAGTCATGAACTAATATGTTGCTCTTTAACTCTACTCTGTCAGAAGCTTTCTAAATGGTGTTAGTTGCTTTAATGCTGTTATGCCAAGACACAACAATAATAATTTTGGATTCTGGCAGTGTTTTGTGTTATGACAGAACTCATGCATTCAGTAACTTCTCCTGCATTTCAAAATGTGCTAGTTACAAATCTGGCATCTCACTGATTAATGTCATATCAGAACTTTTTATGGATTGGACTTTATATTTTATTCATATTTAGACTTATATTTTATATGTATCCACAACAGATTTAAATTTGGACCTGCTACAAGGTACTTGAGAAGACACTGCAGATTCTTATCATGTACCTTGTAGCAGGTCCAAGTTTAGACCTCTGTGGATCTGGGGTTTTATTTGTAGATAAAAACTGACAACTTGATGGAACCATATTTTCCCTGGTTACTGCTTTGTTTAGTTTGCTTATTTATTTGTTGCTAAAGGTAACTTTAAAAGTACATTTTAGTTTAACTACTTTGGGATGGCCACATATGTCCTGTCTGCTTTGCTACAAGCAATCCTTTTTACTGAGTTAACCATTCAGTACAGCTCATTCTCTAAGCACACGGTCAACTTCAGGGTGAATCAACACTGATGTTATACATTCCATCTCGAGTCACCCTGAGCTGAGGAACAGAATAGAAGTACTTCTGAGGAATGCGGTACATTTTTTTTTGCTGTTGTTGTTGTTTTAACTGAGCATATCATTAGGCCAATTATTGTAACGGTAAATGAATGAAATACTGGATCTGCTGTGAATCGTGACATATTCATGTAATAGCGATCGTGCTACTGACTGCTGACCCAGCCATGAAGATTTTGCACTGACTTCACAATGGACACAAAACACTTCTAATGGTGAACTACACTTCTAATGATGGTGAACACCACTTCTAATGACAATGAAAGACACTTCCAATGATGGTGAAACACACTTCTAATGATGGAGTCTGTCACAGCTGTTTGGAGATGCGCAGTAAGAACAGCAGCCAGATGGGACTTCTCACTCTGTAGTCTATTAATGAACAGGAGAACCTGCCAATTCCATTTGGAGCATACCATCACCATTAGACTAGTCTCGTAGGATGCGCCATTACCATTCACTGTGTAGAGGACCTGAATAGTTTGAGACTGCTTGGGAAATTTCAAGATGTTTACGAAAAGCAAAGGTTAACAAGAGGGAGAACAATAAATGTGCTATTTAATATAAAACTACAACATAATAATGATGCAAATAAAGGACATAGAAGATCAGCTACCTTTTTAACATATAGGATTATAAAACAAGCGAACCATTTAGGTGAAATAAAGTGACCATCTTTTACCCTCTGTCCTGGTTGGCCATCTCTGCCTGGTCCTCCGTTGGCCCCTGGTACACCCTGAGGACACCAACAACCACAACAAAATAGCAAACTGTAAACAAGCAGCAGAAGTGCTCACGTAAAGGGCACGGCTCCCTCACCCAGGGATGCTGTACCTATGCTACTCTGGCTCTCATGCTTCTTTACACACTGCCTCAGTGTCTGCCTTGCTGACCTGCTGACATGATCTATGCCCCACCGTGCAGTGCCTAATACAAGAGGACGTTATACATTCTGCCTTCATCCACACTGAGCTGAGGAACAGAAGTGCTCCGGAGCAAATTTCTTCTGAATCTGATTAGGCTTGGATTTGTTCGATATGGTTCTGACAATGTCCGACGGCTCCTGGATATTATCGACTTTCTTGGCAAAAGAAGAGCCCCTGTTGTTTCTTTGGATGCAGAGGAAGCATTCAGCAGTGTTGAATGGAGTTTTCTGTTTGCACTAACGTAAAGGGTTAATCTAGGCACTAATTTCACTAACTTCGTCAAACTGCTGTATTCACATCCATCAGCAGCCATCAATCCCCTTTGTTATTTGCTGTAGTTATTGAATATATTCAGCTAAAGGTTCAAGCACAAAACCACAGTAGTTTTATATGCAGACAAAATACTCTTATAGTCCCAGCTATACTCCTGCAGGCAAAGCATCTCTCAAAATGGTAAACTGTCTGGTTAGAAAAGAAACTTTTTTCTAACTACAAATGAATATCCCTTGTAATAGTAAACTGAAGAGTCCATTCCAGCTGTCCAGTAGTGGCTTTGGATATCTGTGTTTGACTGTTACCCCTGACCCGAGGCATTTATATATCCAGCAATTCTTCTTTGCTGAAAACTGGGGGGGAATTAGCATTGGCCCTCTTTTCCCATCTCATTTTTGGGTAGGATTAACACGATCAGGATGACTATTCTGCCTCCACCACTGCACTTGTTCCGTTTTCCATGTTCTCACCCCAAAGCTTAAAAAAAATTGAAGTTAATATCCAATTACAACAAACAAGAAAAGACCCCATTTAAAAATTTCCATACTTTTTTTCTAATTCTGGTCAGAATTTTGAACAGACGCGATTTGTTATGGGTTGATATAGAGTCACTCACTTGTCTTCATCTAGCATTAAGTCACCTTTCATTTAGAATGTTAATAAGACACTACATTTACTAGAAAGGTTTGTTGTCTATAACTCTACGCTTAGCTAGAGAGATGCAAGTTTATATGCAAAAATCCCAAACTTCTCATCATTATTGTCCCCTGTGAATCCCGATATGCATTACAGATTAGGAATACTGGATTAGAAAGTGGCTGCCAAGTGGTCTGTTGGATTTCTCCAAACTATTTACAGATGAATCATTGAGCTCCTTTAGTCAGATCAAAGAATCCTTTGGTGTGCCCAGTGGTGTTTTCAAATTAAACCCTTAGTCACTTCATTACAGGAGGATGATAATATTAGACTTCATCTTACAGAACTGGGGAACTGCTTCTCTTAATAATTTAAAGAGTAAGATATCAAAATTGTACACTATTTTGTCTAATGTGGACTCATCTGGTTATGTATTACATTAGTTTGGGGAAAAGACCTCGGTTCGTCTTTTACCAACCAGGAATCTTTGTGTGTAACTGGATCTTCCCTAAATCTATGTTAATTAAAGTTCAAGATTTAATTTTATTATTATTCATAAATTATAAATCATAGAAATTATTTATTCATAGAAATTCTTACCCCGTCTGTCTGCAGAAATTATAGCATAATATGTCTGATATTTTAAATGTTCTGTGGATGTAGGTAATGTTTGCATGTATTTGCGCCATCCTATCATGCAAAAAAAACCCAAAAAACAATCTGACATGTCTTCAGCTGTTTATCTTTTAAACTATAAATGTGTATTTGAACAGAAATATTATTTATCTTTTAAATATGCTCATGTATCTTAGAAAAATGACCTTTGGAAAAATGTACATATGACCTGCACCATAACAAAAAAAATTGTAAGAATCTGGTCTCCTTTAGAGGCTTATTTACAGAGTGGTAAAGACCTTTGATTTATTCACTCCTTTGATGGCCAGAAGACTGTTCATTTTCTCTGCTAATTAATTTCATTGCTTTTTCTCTCTTTTTAGATCATTTCCTTTCTTACTTCCTTTCCTATACTTTTATGTCTTAGTTCCTTAAAGTAATGTTACTCTGAACGCTCCAGATTCGTCTGTGCTACATGTCTGAGTGGAGTGGGCTTGCTCCTCACCTCCCTCGGCCTACAGCAAGCGTAACGTCAACCTTGGAGCTTTTGTAACTTAAAGAAGACAAAAAAGATCATTAAAGAAAAGAGGTGCTCGGGAGCAGCCGTCTGCCCCGTCTATCTGCCCCATCACTGCAGTCAAACGGACCCAGACAGAAAGACGGAGGGAGGAAATGAAAAGGAGGAATGTTGGAATGAAAATGGGTTTGTCCCCATAGGGTCACAGACTACATCATCATGACCACCTTAAAATATTCCAAAAGTGACTGAAATCAATGACTCGCGTGAACCTTTTGAGAAAATAGGAATAACTAAGCAGAGCACATTTCAGGCTGAGCTCGTATCTAAAAGCCTTCCAGAGAAAACGCATGATGGGTCGGTACACACCAGCGCACGCATATCTCATAAGAGGATATATGTGTGAGCCCTCCTAACATAACAGCGCGCCATAGGTGGATTTCAGAGCACGCAGAGGCGGTAACACACCACGGAGGAGACGTGGGCCCAAGAGACAGCCTATGAATATCATTCAGTGGGGCAATTTTGAAGCTCTCAGGCTCTGGCAGGGTAGGTCAGTATTGTATGTGAAATGATCAGGCCTGGTCAAGCAGCTTGGCCAAGAGCCTGGGATACCAGATCATAATCTCCAGACTGACCCCCGAATGGCCCCTGACTGACATGCCTTGCAGGCAGACCCAGATACATGTTCCTCAAAGTCAGTGCACCTAAAAGAAAAAGTTGGCCATTTCTTTAATATCAGTACGGCTGACTGAAGTGGACTGAGGCGGATTTAAGTGGACTGAGGTAGACTGACTTGGACTGAGGCGGATTTAGGTGAACTGATGCAGACTCACTTGCACTGAATCAGATTTAGGTGGACTGAGGCAGACTGACGTGGAGTGAGGCAGATTTAGTCAGATTTAGGCCGATTTAGGCGGACTGAGGCAGACTGATGTGGAGTGAGGCAGATTTGGGCAGATTTAGGCGGACTGAGGCAGACTGATGTGGAGTGAGGCAGATTTGGGCAGATTTAGGCGGACTGAGGCAGATTTGGGCAGATTTAGGCAGACTGACATGGACTGAGGCAGATTTAGGCGGACTAAGGCGGACTGACAGTGATTGAGGCTGACTGAGGCGGACCCATCTCGAGTCAGTCAGCAAGCTTATGCGTGAAGGGTGAGTGAGTTTTTTCTTTCCCTTCACTAAACTGGTCAAAGTGCAGCAATGTTCTTTTTCCCCCATATATGGACACCTCCTGGGGATTTTTCATCAGATTCTCCTCAAACCGCTATTCTTTAAGAAATGAAACTGTCACAGCGATTCTGCAGAACCATTAGGGTGACATTCTCAAAATTAAAACAAGACCAAAAAAGGTCCAATCTTCTGCTCTCATACTGGATGAACTCAGTGCTGTTGAAACTCAAGTGAATCACTGTAAAAAAACAACAACAAAAAAAAAACAGCTGCACTACAAAAAAAAAAAAAAAACAAAAAAACCCCAAATTATACTGATACTACGAAGCAGATGACAGAGAATGTGACTGCAGTAAACGAATGAGCTTTTGCAGTCCTTCCATCATGGACATACATAATTCCAGCGAGGTCGCGAGGCTGTTTGTCAAAAACTGAACATCACAACAGTGATCACAGGAAAATGTGCTTCTGCTCATAACTTCCATCTCCAACCAGCAGCCGGGGGAGGTGGGGAGAGCGGTTGGAAGGGCTGGTGGTACACGGTGATGGTGGTGGGTGGTAGACAGCAGAGTATCTTCTGTCACTCTCTGCTGACTGCCTCCTCGTGTATGAGGAACCCTTATACTGCCTGGGCCTTATGTCCCTGCAGCAGCCGGCAGTGAGCTTCTGTAATTAATAACGGCACTAGCAGATAATGGTTTTCTCATGTGAGTGATTCCATTAGGCTTTTTGTAGCAGAGGTGAGTGTGTGGCTGTGTTTGTGAATAAGCCCGCCATGTTCAGGAAGCCCTATTTGCTTCTGCTCTCAATAAGCCAAACTTATCTGCGCACCTTATCACCCAGAAACATAGACATGCAATTTCACACAAACACACGCACGCACGCGCGCACACACACACACACACACACACACACACACAATTTCAGTAATGTGTTTTGTAATGTTGCCTGACCAGAGAGCAGGGTGGCTGGATAATGCAGGAGGCAGGGTTGTGGTGGTGGTGAAGCAATCTGTCAGTGTGTGTGTGTGTGTGTGTGTGTGTGTGTTTGTGTGTGTGTGTGTAGCTACTTCTGCTCCTACCTGAGGACCCGGCAGACCTGAGTCACCTTTCTCTCCTTTCTGTCCTGGAGCTCCCTGAGGTGAGAGAGAGACATAGGAGTCAGCTCCATATATCATGCCCTTTCCACAGCTCAAACCAACTGGGGAGAATATTGATACTGTTGTGACAATACTGCACGTATATCTTGCGAATTTTAGAGAACCAGTAAAAACAGAGTCACAAGAGTCACTGCAGGGAACCACAGAATTGTATAAGGTATTTCTACATTCTTACACATGTTTTTTAACTAGACTATTCCCATTGTGCAGTGGAGAGCAAAGGTATGAAAAGGCAGTAAATGTCTTACTGGTGGTCCCTGGATGGAAAGCCCACTTGGCCCCTGTGGACCGGGGGGTCCCTGTGGTCCTGGTGGTCCAATCTCACCAGATGGCCCCTGAGGCCCCTTTAATAAATACAGAAAAAACCTTAGTGCTTCAAGATTTTGCCTAATGGCTTAATTTAACTGCAAAAAAAATCACTTTGAATGAGTATCTAGTTAATGTTTCTGTGCACCATTCCTCTATCAGATTGTCTGCTGAAATGGAGAGTAACCACCCCGAGGCTTCTGTCTTCACCACTGAATATAATATTCATGAGTCTGAGAGAAAACCATCAGCAGGCAGCGCGTGACGGACGGCAGGCGGCCCGTGATGGATGGTTCAGGGAGGGTCGCTCGTGTCGAGTTTATGCCCGACACTGCCGCCAGAAATGGACCTGGTCGTTACCACATGAGAGAGTCAAGACGTGTCTCCACCAGCGCAGTGCTCGGTGGGCTTTCCGCAGAAATGCTTTGTGCCAGAAGGGGTCACTGCCCCAGCTGCGGCAGAGGGAAGAGCCGGGCTGCCAAGGCTCAGTTGTGGGCTCTAATAAGAGCAGATGAGGTCCCTGCACAAAGCCCTCCGGAACAGGGAGAGGGAGTGGGTGGAATTTACCAGGCGTGTGAAAACACCAGCTACATCCAAAAGCAACATGCAGGCCCATGCGTTAAAGAGGCTATGCTTATGGATTCCCACATTGCACGTTATCGATCGGGCTTGAGCTTTTGGATGTTTGAGTGGGCCAACCGGAGCCAAGCTTTGGGTGGTCATTGATATTAGATATTAAGTAAACACAAGAGTGACAGAATACGTGTAGTTTACCACTGAGCCTGGTTCCCCCCGGTCACCTCTCAAACCTCTTATACCTGGACCACCCTGTAAATCACACACACACACACACACACACACACACACACACACACACACCAGAAATATTATACAGTCTCCCATGATATCACCAACTGATCTTAAATCTTTGTAAATTCAGGATCCTTTTCACGTTATGGTATAAAACTTTGTATACGAAATGATTTAAAGCATTTAATATGAATATGCTGACAATAACTCAAAACATGCTGTAGTAGGTTTTGCTCGGTTCTAATGAGGAGAAAGGCAGCAAGCGTGCCTGGAGCGGTGAAAACTCGTTCAGCTATCAGTGGGTCAGCCTCAACCCCTGCTGGATCCGTATCACAACCCTCAGGAGCTCCCGCCCTCTGAGCTGCTAGCAGCTGCCAGTAGTTTCACTCCATTTGGCCTTTTCCCTCTTGCTATGTTTGCTTTAATTATGACCCCAAAGGGCTACTGGAGCAATAAGCTAGCCCCGGAGGCTGGAGGCTAGACCGGTGATGCTTGCGCACAAAATTTGATTCACGTGCTAACTTCCCCGGCGTACACTGCCGGAGGAAGAAGCAACAGAAGGGACGTCATCTGTTCGAGTCCTCATAGAGCTCAACCGCCGAAGCAATCAGGCGCCAAACGGACAGCAAAAATCCTCATTTCAAGATGCTGAGATAAAATATACAAGCCCTTGAAATGCAATCTTCTCTGAAGCTATCATCACCCAGACGTGGGCAGCGGCTCTTGAAACCGGCCGGTACAGATGAGGGAATCTATAAGCGCTGACAGGACAGGAGTGGACTAATCAGCTTTGACAAATCGATCCCCATCTAATGACTTGCTCGGTCGGGCCGGTGTTTATCCAGCGTGGCCTCCGTACGGCCTCGGAAAGGCATTTTCCGTCTGCATGCAGCACCACCTTCCAAATGAGCTCATTTATATTGAGTTCCACCTGCAGCGTGGGCTGAATTAAGCGATCACACTCATGATGTGTCTCTCCTTTCCCTCAAACTCGCCCCACTCTCTTTTCTTCGTCGTAGCACCATTTTTCTCCAGCTGTTCTGTTGCTTCTCTCAATTTCGGTGTTATTTCGCCTTTGTGATGAATGCACTGCCTTGTTAGGGTTGCATCATTTCAGGTGTGTGGGCCCCATCAGTGTACAGTAACGGTAAGGGCTTTAGTGCAGGCTTGGGCCACATGGCCCACATGCTAAATGACGCAGTGCCAGCATCCTACATCCAGAGTAATTTGGAGTGAGACAAACGTGACCATGAGCATTGCTGATGTACAGTGTGTTAGTATTGACCGGGTGGCCTATGACTTGCATTGAGTTTTAAATGTCATATAGTTCAAAAGAAAGCCAGGAGGGTACATTACACCCCTACTGTTAGCATAGCTATACCACTCATTACGCTGTACTATGCTGAGTACCGATGTGTCTGACAAGACACCGATACTTTGCACTCGCTCTGCAGTCTGTAGACATTGATACTAGATTTAGTAAGTACATAGTGATGTTACACATTGTCACTTATGATATTGCACTTTAGTAACGGTACAGTGGTACAGTACCCTCTATCAGCAGTGATGTGATAAAAGATGCTATAGAGTCTTACAGGTGGTCCAGATGGTCCTGGTGGTCCTTTGCTGTCCTGGGAACAGGTGCATGCATGAGGCAGAGCAGGACAGTCTTGCTCAACTCTCTGCAGAGACACATAGAGAACAGATCTCAGATCAGCCTTCCTCCTCCCACTTTGAGAATGCAGCACATCTTTATTTGTTAAAGTCAACCGCCTGAACAAATGCAATTTCCTTGTCCACAATAGTACCAACATTCAGCAGTTCAGAGATATTGTTGCCACATCTATTTGTCTGCTACAAGCCTACATAATTGGAATATTTGTGGAGTGCTCCTGGGTGTGTAAAAGCGAAACCAGGTGCCAGAAAAGTTGGCAGTGGTCTCAGCAGGACCCGAGGTGAAGCGGAGGCCAACTCCGAGAGAAAGATGCGACAGATTATTGAGGAGCCTGTGTCGGGGGGGGGGGGGGGGGGGGGGGGGGATAGGAGGAGGGAGGAGGACGCATTTAATGAAGGACTTTATTCACTCAGCTGAGCAATTTTACCTTCGCATAGGCTACATAATGGCCCACCCCAAAATCATTGCCACTCGGATGGAAGGTTTCGCTCCCCTCCGTACAAACCAGAATGGCTTGATAGCACCACTGTAGTTCAGAGCCTTCTATGTTATTCATGCTAGTGTAAACCCCATGAGAGGAGGCTGGAGATTTAACGGTAGAAGAAGGAGAATTAGAGAAAGAGGGAGAAAATGAGCCGAGCGATGCACTGGAAGAACACAAGTCTAAATAGCTTATCTGTGCCACAAACAACATGGCGGCCTTAATGTGACATCTAAAATGTGACCAAACTCAATCGGTGGCTCCCATAAACCACACAAACACTTATGAGAATGTACAGCTGATCACAGTTTTTCTGCGAGTCATCGTTATAACCGATGACCACTTGTGGGTAAACAGTTGGAACAGCAAGGCTGGTTCAATTACTGGAACAGTTTCTTGATTCTAATGCAGCATCAAGGATATGAATGAACGGGGACATTCACTTATTTCTGATTATCTCAGTTTGTCTGAGTTCTCAGTCTGTGAGACCGTCTGGTACGGTTGCCTTCAGTGTAATGTGGACATAATTATTCAACACCTTGGAAACTGAATGTCTTATAGATTTTCGTTGTTGTTGTTGGTAACTGGATTGTTGGATTGGCTGGTTTGGAGGCTGAGGAGTCAGGGAACGTGAAGGAATGCCGTGCTGTTTGTTGGTTCTCCAGTCGGCTGCACGTTCTGATGGAGTGCAGCGCGATGGCGCAGTGACAAGTCATCAGTCCGCTCTTACCAGGCCCGGGAGCTCACAGCATTTGTCTCTGCTGGTCCACGATGTGCTGCAGACAATATCAAACATCTGAAGCTGGAACTGCAGACACAAAAAAGCACACACAAAACAGATTATGCAGGCATCCACCCAGCCGAGCGTTTTATGAAACATAAACAGATTAGACCGGATCCCATTAGAAAACTGCATCACGACATTGACTGCTTGGTCACTAGCAGTACATTTCTGGGTATCCGAGCACGTTTGCTGTGGAGGTTATGTCGTGCTTTAGGGGACATTGCTGATTTGTCTTTTTACATTCTTTTTCCAGAATCCCCTCCATCATTTTATCAATTATTTGCCAAAACGGTAAGTCTCGTCAGTTCCTCTGGAACCTTCATGTCATATCTGCATGCAGCTCCGCCCCTAACAGCCAATCATTACATGAGCAGCCACGCCCACATCAGCTGGCCTCATCTGAACTCTACGCACCTGACTCTCCCTAATCACTAATCAGAATCACCCTAATCATTCCTGTAACCTCCGGTTCTGTCTCTTTCTGTCAGTTTTTTCTCTGCTGATTTTAAGATTGTGGTTTTGCTCTTTTGTTCTCTCATCTCCTGGTTTTTGGCCGTTTTCCCTGGTTTTGGCTCTTGGATCATATTTTTTGTCCTGTTCGCTTTCCGGCAAGCCTCACGCCCAGCGTGTGGATCCTTTCCTGTCAGTTGTCATGTCACACTTCATTAGACAACCGGAATTAGTGGTTTCCAAAGGATAAGCTATAACAAAACCTACTGTAAAAAAAAAAGCCCATAATCATACATCATAAAGTCTTCCTTTCCATTTGTTCACTAGTGTCACATGCGCTGCACTTCACATCCAAGCCCTCCTCCCAAGAGAGATAAGAAAGGAGAACTTGCTTACAAAGCTTTCCTTTCACTCTCAGAGGTGAAGACCATCAATTACTGAGCACCTATCAAACTCCACACAAAGGCCGCTTGAAGAGACCTACAGAGGGGCGGGCGCCGTTGGCACCGTTTCTAAGCGAAATGGATCTTTCCTTTAAGGGATTCCCCAGAGTCTCCCTCAAAGATCAACCTGAGCCTCGTCCCAGGCGGCTGCCATGTCTCCGGTCCATAGAGCAGCTCTGCCTAGCTTACCGGTGCCGAGTTGTCCCTGGTCCCGCGCGAGCGCACCGTTCGGCCCAGCACCTCCAGGCCGTCTGTGCTGATGTTCCCCGCTGCACTGATGGGCTTCTCGGCCACCTCCTGGCAGTCGAGCACCACCTTGGCCGAGGTCTTGCTGATGGCCACGTGAAGCTGCAGGGGAGGCAGAAGGATAATCAGTATCCCGCCGCAGGGCGATAATTAACAGGCCGCTGGTTTTATTGGCCCGTGGAGTCATGGATTTAAGAATCACCGTGGTGGTCTAACAAGTGAGTCAGCAAGAATTGCCCTCATCCGATAAACTGTATTCCTGTCTGGCGTAAGAAGTGCAATAGCCCTTAAAAAATAGCACAAAGTACAGTCAAATCTGGAGTTAACTAAAGTTCAAGATTGTGTGAGGAATCAAGTACGATACAGAGCGTGTCACTTCCTAATGGATTTTGGGCAAAACTCAATTTTCTTTTGTTCTGTGTGTGTGTGTGTAAGTGGGCGTAAGAGAGACAGAGACACAAAGTGAGAGGCAGACTGCTAGGCAGACTGCTAGGAGTACAAGTGGGTGAAGGCAGGCTCAGACCCGGCTAATTACTGTGCAGTCACACACCAATGGCAATTACATGGAATTATGGTGCATTCTCACATTGCTGCACTGGAAAAGCTAAAATACCACTGCTGAGGCACACAAACTTATGAAAACACGCATGCCGAGTCTACAAAGAATTGCAGCTGAATTTCAGTATAAAAGGGATGTCTTTGCAGTTGAATATAATAGCCTTAATGTTCCCCGCATTTAAAATTCAAAAGCACACACTAGTCTGATACAACACCTAAACTGTCAGCATGCTACATGTTTTACCTGGGCAGTGTGTGTGTGTGTGTGACAGAGAGAGAGACTATTAATTCTAAGCCTCTGAGATGTGGCGAATGTGATTTTAAAGAGATGTGGCGCTTGTGAATTTCAGCGCTGCCATGGTGCTGTTGGAGGCCAGCGGAGTTGTCTCTTTCAGCCCAGCTCACGCGGCTTCCTCTGCTCCTCTGATCATGCCTCGGATACACCGCTGCCAGCTGGGCCAACTGGCTTAATTCCCTCCATGCGCTCGCGCTTCGTATGTTTGTTGCTGCCACTGCTGTTTAAGGACACAGAGGTGCAACCCTTCGCTCAGCTGGCCTGCTAGACCACTCCGTGAGCTCCCTCTGAAACTGATCTCAGTGAACAGAAGGGGCGATACGGCAGTCTTCAGAGTGCTGCCTCCTCAGAACTACTTTCAAAAGAGTCTTATTCTCAGTGAAATAACACTTTTTACAGGCTCCCACCATGAAAGGATCTGAACACCACATACTTTCCCATACATTCTTTCCCACAAGAATAGCAGAGTATGAAAGTAAGCTTGTAGGAATCATAACCCGGTTCAGAGATAAACTCATATTTGCTGGAAGATAAATGTTTCATCAACTGCTATAGATGCGTTCAACAGTATGCTAAACCAACTATCGTTCACTGTAACCTCAAAAGCTCGTGTCAGCACTGTGTTTCTCCCAACCTCTTTGAAACCAGATGGGTGAGAGCGAATTATGTGGGGTGAGAATCAACAAACTCCAACTCAGCAACCCATCAGCCAAGACAAACTCCACACGGCAGACCGCTGAGCCCCGGCGGTGGGGGCCGCGAGCCAGAGATAGACCCGGGGTCTGCCTGCCTCTTCTCATGCCAGGCCCCTCCAGAGCCCTCGTTCCAGATGAAGGCTGCCGTAATTCGAGAGCCATGCATGCTGCTCCCGGGCAGAAGAGAAGGGGACAGCGGCCGCCGTTCGGGAGGATTAGGGAATCCGTTTCGGGTTCGCGGCCGAATCGATCCCAAGCTCGCCTCTTCAACGTCAGGCAGAGCGTGTTTCTCGTTAATGGTTATGAAACGGCCGCGCTGGGCATGTGATGTGCGCCACGCCGCAGTAATCCATACCTATTATGGAGCTCATTAGACATGTGAGACAAAGGTTTGGAAAGCTAGCAGCTAGTAGTCAAGAGGTCAAGAGGTTTTTACTGTGTCTGTATTGTCCAATTCTGGTTTTCCAGCAGGCTGCTATCCTCTAGGGCCCAGTCTAGAAGGACTGCAGGAGCCCACCTTGCGTGAAGGGAGAAATGATGTAGGAGAGCACAGATCACTGCACAGTGATTTATAGCGAGGCTGTCAGCCACTTAAAGATCGAATACACTCGGCAGGCAAATGGAATTACAACCAGGCAGGTTACAAGCTGAGCCTTGGAATATATTATCCCAGCTCTCTAAATAGAGACCAAGCAAGGGAGGGAGCTGCTCTTTGCGGAGAGGCTAAAGTCAGCCTGCAGGGGACGCTCTAGAGCTCCATGCTCGCAAGAAATATCAGGTGATGGCAGCAGGGGGTTGTTAATCGGGTTGCAGCCCAGATAGTATGAAAGAGACTGACCTTGTGGAAACTGCCATAGAAGATCTTTCTGATTTCAGGACCTTCGAAAGTCACTGTTTGGAAACTGCCCTGGTAGTCGTAGTTGAAGAAGGTCAAGGTTTTTCCGCCATCTGAAAATGCAGAGAGAGTCACAGCGCAACAGCTAGCCTTGTGACAGGGTCACTCTGTTATTCAGTGACTCCTGTGACATGGTTTAGGTTAGGGTGGTATAGCCTTCTCCCGCTGGAGTTTGTGATAAAGCAACAACATGCAAGCGTTTGGGCTCAAGTGTTGCTGTTGTGGTGTGAGAAAAGCAGAGCAGGCCAGCAGAGGCAACACTCACTGTCCAGGATGACGCCCACCAGTGGATCCCTGTCTTTACTGAGAATTTCCCACAATGCAAAGGGCTCCGGTGGAGTTTCAGGCAGGATGCGGAACAGCACTGTGATGGTGTAGTCAGAGGGCAGGCCCTCAGGGTGCAGATATCTATTACATGAAATTTATGAAAGAAGCTTTTGAATGAAATCAGCAACAAATTATGCCTTATGTGCAGAATATATTAGTGCAGTTTTCAATAGTGGACAGAAGTCATAAAATAATTTAGCATTGTCAGCAGAACAATTCATAAGCGTTCATAAATGATTCTAAATTGTTAATGGTGCTGTAACAAAATGCATGCGACAGTGAATATGAGCTGCATAATTTATTACCCTTTACGGGTGTTTCATCTGTCTTAAAGTTGAATCAAAGACCTGATGTGAGTTCTGCCATAAACGTCAGACACTAACAGCAGCCTGTATTTCTCACTGGAAACTGAACCCAAACAACTGTCATCTCTCTCAGGGGTCTGTTGATCTGATAATCACAGAGGCGAATATCATAACATAAGCTAAGCTATCATAACATAAGGCTTTTGTTTAAACGTTGCTTAGTGGATCTGTGCTAAGTAAGGTCAGAGAGGCACGCAGTCAGGCGTGTAACAGCCCTCCCCCTGAGCTCGAAAAGCAAAGGCTCATCTAAATGCTACCACGCAGCGAGGCAGGGGAGGGCCTGTCAGGGCTACAGGGAGCGGACAAATCTCTGCAGCCCAGTGCCTTTTTTTATGTCAGAAGCAGGAGCTGATGGTGCAGCGTTAGATCCGTGCTGGCAGATTTCAGCACGGCTGCTTGGATGCCTTTCCTCGGCAAGGTTTCATTTCTGCTGTGAATGAAATCTGGATAAGACTATAACTGCAGCAGGAAACGAGATCTCAAGCTCTGCAGTGATCCAACTCCTTTTTGAACAAAGTTCTGATGAGAGTTGCAACAATGGCAGCTGGTCAGTAGTCAGCAAGGTGTGGTCATCTGGCCAATGCCCGATGAACTCACAAACCAAAATTTCAGTTTAAATGTACCAACCCTCAGGTACTGAGTTTAGTGGTGATTTGGTAGGTTATTTTCTCGCTCCTTTGAATCTGGGACATATGCATAGATACTTTCTCTTCTTCTTTCTCTCCTTCTCTGACACACACACACACACACACACACACACACACATACTTCGTAGGCTGTGAGACCAAAGCATCCTTGTGTAGCCTGTAGCAGGGGAAGCTGTTGAACGTTCCAGGCTCCATGGAAACACCCTGCACACTGCTGTAGTGCTTCTCCACCAGTCCGAACATCTCCATCATTCGGAAGCCTACGGCACGCAGCAAAGCAAAGCCAATGAAGTCAGCAGCCCACCTCAGTGAAAAGAAGTGAAAGTCCTCTGTCGTCTTGGAAATGCGAGAATTAAAACGCTACATGAGTATATTAGACTTCTGACCTGGTCTCACTTCATGGATGCTAATATATTATAAATCCAGATGGGATGTCTAGTTTTACATTTTTGAAGAATCATCGCACACAATGCCAGACATCGATGCAGCGATAAAATAGTGGTCAGATTATCCAGTGTGGAATTGTTAAATGTTGACACTGAAATATGAGAATGTAATCATTCAGATAAGGAATCTTGTGATTACACAAGGCAGCCATGAGCACACAGAACGTGAGTATGCATATTCTCCCCTCACCTGCCAAAGGGCTCCCGCTCATCAACACCGAGGGACAGGCTGCAAACGAAAGGGTCCAGTTACACTTCAACATGCTTGGGATTACGGGGGAATTAAGGCGGTCCAGGATTACGGGGGAATTAAGGGGGTCTGACCGTCCTAATTAAGATGCCCCCCCCCCAAAAAAAAAGATAAAAACAAGTTGCATTCCATTGGTGTGACAGGCTCCGAATGAACTAGTGTACGCATTAGAGTAAACCAATATCACAAACTCATTTCAGTTAACACCACAAAATGTGAAGACCTACTTAAAGCAAAACTGTAAATCAGAATGTAATGTCAGTGTCTTGTACGTGGTTAAGACCTAATAGACCACAAGAGACCGGGTCCGTCCTCTGTGACACTTACTGGCTGTCGCCGCCTCACACACAAACGTTATGAGCTGCTCCTCGATCTTCTTTACAGCGTCCAGGTCGTCCACGAAGAAGACGTGTCTTTCACTGGGCTTGCTGGCAATGTTCACCAGCTCCCCGTAATCGGCATCGGCAAAGCCGATGGCAAAGATGATGTAACCTAAAGCAAAGCGCGTATGAGCTCGGATCGGGCGTGGGCATGTGTCTGGAGCGCTCTTCCGTAAACGACATCACTGAAGCGTCACTCACCCTCCACCTGCATCAACTCGGAGATCTTGTTGACGTCGTCCTGTGAACGGCCATCCGTGAGCACCACCAGCACTTTGGGGATGCCCCGCCTCACGCCGTCGTCCTCCGTGAAGATGCTTTCCTTCACGTGCTTGATGGCTCGGCCTAGTCACATGGCGCGAAGCACAGGTGTGAGGGTCCAGTGCTGGAAGCACCGCTTACAACAGCCCGCAAAGTGACAGAAGATATTTAGATTAGGTCGCTCGAGTGACATGTGCATTCTGGAAGGGGACGCTGAAGATGAGGCACCATGCCAACAGTTGCTGAGAAACAGTTGCTGACGCTTTGATCTGTGAAGTAAACAAGCTGCCACAGTTAAACGTAGCATCTTAAAGGCACTTTAAAATGGCCGTCTAATGATTTTACAGTTACACTTGCGTTGTTATGGCCGCTAACACGGTAGCATACATGACGTGTGCGTCTCGAAATCTAAATGTGATATTAAAATATGGCACACTTACAGAGTAATGTTATGACAGCTAACATGGCCATCCTGACATGGAGTGCTTGTTAAAAAAATAGTTGACTGTATTTAGCTTGGCATTTTGACATGCTTTTTACGGACGTATTTCCTTAATGGTTACTATTTCTGAGCAAGCAAAGCCCCATAGTATTCAGCACACAGACAGACCAAAGAACGGAAGCTAAAAAGGAAGTTGCTGTAGACCTTTTAAAGTCATTTCTCTCATGATAGGCGCCCGGCATCACTTGTGACAGACTGAAGCGGTGGCATCTACTAGCGCTTTCTACCCCGCAGACACGTTTCCCATCACGGAAGGCACAGCACGGTGACAGGATAGCAGCGGTAGACTGCCTCACTTGGAACTTGCACCTAATCTCCCAGTAGCGTCTAAAGTTAGCTCCAACGAGAAGGCACCAGCGTAGACTCCCCCGTGCTAACGAAGCTGTGAATGAAATGCGAGCGCTGTGTGGGATTACAGAGGGATGAGTCAAAATGTCTGGGGTTCCCGTGGCTATGCTTCCCAGCCCTCCATTTTTATTACCTCAGCTTTCCGAACAAGACGTTGTGTACCTGAGTCTCTAAAATCATGCTGGAATAAGAGGGGTCACGGCAGAGACACAAGCTGCTGCTTCGGTTTGAGTGGGAGGCGAAGCAGGTTCGAGCCGTGGGTGATGTCCTGAGTGAATGGGCACATCATTATTTAAAAGGGTGAGAAAGTTTTGTCTATTAACTTTTGTTGAGTGGCTTTGTGTACTTGACCACATGGTGTTAAAGAATAAGTTAATAACGATACTGTTTCGATAAGTTAAACAGTAACACTGTCGAGCACAGAGATTTTCAAGAAAACCATCGTCTTTCTTTGTCGTTCCACAGAGTCTCCTTATACACACTCTTCACTCCATGTCAGGACAGAGGCTTCTAATCTAGGTGGAATATTGGAGTTTCTACTTTAGCATTCATCGAATAGGGCCAATCACTCTGATCCCGTCCCTTATCCTCTGTGTTTGAATATATGAAAGCACAGCTTGGGGATTAAGGCCTAATACCCCTCACCCAAGAAATCAATGCTGGCCTGACCCCAAATGAGCAGGTTGCGTGTGAAGAAATAAAGGCCCCGGCCTAATAACGCCTAGCTCATGTGTGTCTGCAGACGCACACCAGCCAAACCCAGAAATATCCCAGCATGTAGTCAAAGCAGCTCACCCACGGCCTGTCAGCCTATCGCCATAGAGAACATCCCTCAGTGGGGGACTATTTGCATTTATGTGTCTATGAATGTGTGTGTGTGTTGGACACAGCAGCTTGGAGGATCTGGGGGAGGCGTCTGCCACAAGGCTGCTATACTGTCACCAGGTGCAGGAAGAGGTGTTTCATTTAAGAGCAATGATTCTCACCACACCCACTGAGCACATGACACAGCATGCTCAGCCTGCTCAGAGCTGTGCAGTCAGTAAATGATGGGAGCATATAAGAGCATTTAAGAGCGTGGCAAAGTCAACGACTCTTCAGCTAAACCTTTGAGACAAAGGGGGAGCTTTTTGCATGGACAAAGTGCAAAATGTCTGCAAAATGCATCAGCAAGGTGAAAGTTTTAGACATTAAGGATGTTGAGGCTATATCTGATTGTCATACTCCTCAGAAATAAGTTATTCCGGGAAATCCAAACACTAGAGACTTACATAGGAGATGCCACCAGAACCATCCGTGCAGTGGAAATGAAGTCATAATAAAGTCATATTTGAAGGGTCATGGCTGCTTCCAGAAGTCTCTAAGCCTAAATCTTACTCTCCTTCCCTTCTGTAGCACCTGCTGCTACGTGCTAAATCACTGGGAGGAAGAGGTGTAGTCAGCTCTCTGGCCCTGCTACGTGCCTGTCTTGGTATTTCCGCCCTTATAGGTGATGCGTTTCACGGCATCCAGGAGAGACTCCTTGTCGCTGTAGGAGCTGAGCTTGAACTCGGTCCTGGCGTCGTCGCTGAACTGAACGATGGCCACCTGTCAGAGGGAGAGCAGGCAGAGTTTATCACACCTGCAGGCTTCGCTTCGCACTCCACTGAACTCGGACTGAGCCGTGAAGATAAACACGTCCCTGCGGCTATCTTTCTGGCCTCAGGATAGAGAGGGCCGGTGCGTCATTTCCCACAGTCCTTGGCTGCTTATTGCAACGCCCCTTCATGTCTAAGGTCGGATAGTGTGTTTGCATATGAGCAGCCATAGCTACATTTTGTTCTTTTTTTCAGTTAAGATTTGTCTATTTTCTTTGGAGCTTCTTTCCAGATGTTATTTTTATTTAGGTGTTGTTGTTTTTTTCTTTTCTGGTAGCGCATCCACAGCTGTGCTGTCATGCACCCTGATGAGATTTGATGAAGATCCATGGGCTCTGGGCTGGTGTGTCTAGACTGATGCTATTTTTACTCAATGTTTTTTCTTAGGTCCCGGTTTAAACACTAGGCAGTGTGGTGACTATGCCTCCCTGCCCAGAATAGCCCTTCCCATGATGCCTCAAACAAATAAACTTTGGCTACAGCACTATAAAAAATAAAAAATAAAACACAGAAATGTGCATTTTGTTTGTGTTCTTTTCTTTTTTAATATTGCAATGGCATCCCAAGAGAGCTAATTACTGAACCAGGAGTTGCAGTCTTTAGTTGTATTCATGACACAAATTTTTTTTATATATATTCTCCTCTGTCATCATAGATGAGGTGTGATGAAAATGTTTAAATGGTGCGTGTTTGAATGATTCACATGGCCAGGAGGCCGGTGCCAGCACACCTGGGTTCCTTCAGGGCCGATCACGTCCAGGGCACCTGTCGTGCTGTACAGGAAGTGGATAATCTTCTGGAAGTTGTCATCTCCTATACTCCAGGAGCCATCCACTAAGAACACCAGGTCCGCCTTGGCGGCTTTGCACACTGGGGAGGGGGGATGAGTGAGAATTCACAGAGACGGAACGGTCATTACTTCGTGAATGTCGCAGTACAAGAGATTCCGAATGATCCCTGGCACTCGGCCGGGTCTCCGATAGGAGCCTCCGTCACGGCACGCCAGATAACGGCAGGCTGCTAATGAATTCCCAGCTCCTGCTTTTCTCTCATCCTTCCTGCCAGAGTGCCTCCCTTGCTGTCATGGGATTTAAGGCTAGAAACATGGCCTTCTTTAAGCAGGGGTAATACCGAACACCCCAGGGAATGCGCCTGGCGTAAACAAGGCAGAGCGTGGGAGATACGGACACGTACTTTCTTCTGTGCAAATCTCAGTGGGCGGAGTGTTTCGCTTGTTGTGCTGTTTTGAGAAGGATTTTTTTTTTCAATTAAATTCTATTTTGAAAACTTTACAATATTGAAATGAAGAAGGAAGGAAAATTTCTTGCCTCGCTTGAAGACGCATAGTTTAGTGATATTTTACACTAAATGTCAAAAGGTGTCAATGTGTCTTTCAGGCTCTTATAAAATAAACATTTTTTAGACAGGTTTGGGCAAAGTCCAATTTATTTATTGAGTTGTTGGACTCAAAGAACTAGAAAAGGGTAGCTGTCAGATTAAATATTTGTCAATGAAAGGTCAAACAACCCACAGGGACATATCAGCCCAACCGAAAAAAAGCAAACAGGCCAGTTAAAAAAACCTAAAAACATCTCCGTTTCCAAACCACACCCCACCCCAAGCCCTCTTCTGTCTTACCTTCTTTGGCCGGGGGAACAGTGGATGGTCGTGCGGTGGTGGGAAGCTGGGTTGGAGCTGGAACTAAAGCAAAATAAGTCATTGCAGAAAGCATGACACACAATAGCTCCACGCAGATGTTGTGTTCGCTTGACGCAGGCCCGACTCCGAGCAGAGCCACCGCTCTCCTCGGGGATGGCGCAATCCTTCAGACGGTGACGGAGCATGTGCTGTCAGACACAGAGCAGCTCTGCTCGCCCCGTTGGCGGGGAAATGGCCTGTATCATTGACCTGTTACTACTGCCGCTAAGTGACACACGAACACAAGGGTTGGGCGGGTGGGGTAGGGTGTTGGGAGATCACAGCTGGCAGGTAGCCGAGAGCAAGTGCACTACCTGTTCCAATACTGTACAATCACTTAGTTTAATATGAGTATCAGTGTAATGTTTCTGACGCTACAAAATTCTCCACACCTCAAAGGTAGGGTCAGCAATTTGAACTCAGAAAACACTTTGAAATATCTGGTAAAATTCTTGTCACCTAGGAGCTATGGAGAAAAAAAAATGCTCATAGGAAAATCTGGTCTCTGTGGCTCTGTAATTAACTGAAAATTTCAGAGCATAACTGAAAAAGGACCATAAACATCCACCAAATGTGAGCTAGTCGGCGTGCATCTACTTGCCCGTCAGTCATGTTGTGTGGGCGTGGCTTTGAGGAGAATGCTGAAAGGAGGAGTTCTAGCATCAGCTAACTTCTATCAAAAATTAATGACTATACCTTTAAGAAGAACCTAAACTACAGTGAAGAAAATGACTGTAGGGTGACAGGGTGAACCTCACATAGACGGAGAGAGAGTTATTTACGTGTGGTATCCATGACGGTGACGGCAGGACCCTCTGTGCTCTGCAGCTGTGCGTGGATGCTGATCTTGTACTGAGTGTTGGGCGACAGGTCGAAGAAACACCACATGCTGGATCCACCGCTCAACAACACCTCCTGCCGCTGGCCGTCTGGGAGTCAAAAACAGCATGATATGGGCGAGTAGGTCTTATATGGTGGAGTGATGTTCTGATGACGAACTACGCTTGGTATTGAGTTTAGGAACAACCCAATTCAAACACAACTAATGCAGCTAATCAAAGCCCTTATTGGCTGGAGCAGGTATGCTAATTAGGGCTAAGCTCAGCAGTGCTGCAGAGCTCGGGGAGGGCGGCTGGGAAATGGCTGTCCACGGGGCCATGTGTGTTCCGGACTCACCCTATTAGGGAGGGCAAAGCAAGTTCAATTGAATTACAATCTCTGTCAGGCCTTGCTTAGTCATGTTCTGCTGAATGAAAAACTAACGTGAATAAATGTGTGAAAACACTGGACGCACTGGTCGGACGGAGGCAGGACGCAGGATGAGAGGAGATAGTCCCCGCTAATGACTGCTATTCATCACCATCGCTGCAATCATTATTTTTCCAAAGCTGTTCTGAAGTCAGGGAAAGTGAAAGAGTACACGTGGTCTAACCTCACCGTGGGTTCACTGGAAAGGTGCTTATGAGGGAACCTGAGGTGCGACACAGGGTTACTATAATCAGTCCACCAAGCCACTGAAGCTCAGGGAAGAGAGACATCTCTGGTCTGCTCAAATATTGGATTCTCTCGCTCCCTGGCACCTTCCTACTTCTTTATCTCTCTTTCTCTCTCTCTCTCTCTCTCTCTCTCTCTCTCTTTCCCACTACGTTCCAGCAGTATCGTTTCTCCTGTAGCTAATACTGCTATCCAAAATCTCAGTTTGTCTCATAAGTCTTGATCAGCCTGTCATTAAACAACGTCCTGTGTTAGGTACGTAATTCAGAAGCAACAATATTGCATCAGATGAGAAAAACAGTGGGCTCCGAATTTCTTTCTACCCACGTGAAGATTACTTTCCAAAAGCTCATCTCCAGTCTCTCCCCCTGGACCCTTTGCCTAAAAACCCTCTATGTTAAAGGTAATGGAGGGTGCGCTTTTATTTTCTATCGCCCCACGGGACTAATGCAGCCCGCCAACACCATAATCCATTAATGAGTCTGAGCAAATATGCTTTCCATCAGATCTATCAGCTGTTTTCTGAGCTGACAAAGCCTTGTTGGTGTAAAATAAGCCCATGGTTAGGTGAGAACTGCTTGTCGACTCTACAAGCAATTATTCAAGAGTCTCTTTTTAAGCATTTGTTTCAGCAAATGGCACTTTGCAGTCCAGTCACATCTCTTGCAGAATCAGGACGCTTCCTCTCCTCCCTGCCTTGTGCACCAGGAGACATGCCGGTTTTGTTCACTGGGATGAAATATCCCAGTTTTTTTTCCCATAAGGAATCCTCAATAAGATGGTCTTGCCAATAATAAGGTGCTTACAGCATTTCACCACCCTGATGGATCTTCAAAGTCATACATACTTTAAAACGGCACACACGCAATCATCACACATTTATACCTACAGCTTATGAGGTTGAGTTTGAAATGTGTGTTTGACCGGATGTATGGACACAGTTATACAGCGCGCTGTCCGCCAGGCCCTGCTGTATGGACTCCTCTCTGCATGCGACAGCCACTCGAGGGAGGCTTGTCACTCAAATTTTCAAGATTCCCTACATAATGTCAATTTGTTCTTTAAGATGCCTCTCCCCTACCTACGCACACACACACACACACACACACACACACACACAAACGAACGCTGAGAGGCATGCACACACACACACACACACACAAACGAACGCTGAGAGGCACGCACACACACACACACACACACACACACAAATGAACGCTGAGAGGCATGCACACACACACGCACACACACACGCACACCCACACACCCACACACGCACACCCACACATGTACATGCACGCACGCACACACACACACACACACACACGCACACCCACACACACCCATACACGCACACGCACGCACGCACACGCGCACACACACACGCGCACACACACACACACACACACACAGACACGTGCACACACGCACACACACACAGGGTAACAAGAACTATTTGAATAGTTCCAGTGAACCTAAGCCTTGTGTGCACTAGAGGCCTGAAGGAGGGAAGGGAGTAAGTGTCCAGATGAGCACTAATAGTGAGGTATCAGACGCAGGAAGAAAGTCAACAAAGCAGAAAAGTCTTTACAAATCGGAACAGAAGCCTCGTCAGCGCATTCCAGCAGCACCGCGCTCAGACATGGGAGTGCAGCCAACGTGCCGGGAAGGCCCACGTTATCCGATTTTTCTCAAGGCAATAACTTTAACTTGGATCTGAACATGCCAATATTTCCCTGGGGTGGGGGGCCAATCAGAAAATACCGGTAGCACTGTTTTTGTGTGTGTGTGTGTGTGTGTGTGTGTGTGCCTGCACGCATGTGTGCATGTCTTATCTATGAGAGTGTGCGTTTTGCTGCTCACTCAGAAGTGACTCGATGGTGACCCTGAAGTCGGAGGCGTGGAGGTGTTGCTGCCACTCCGCACACATGCTGTTGCTCTGCACCTGGTATGTCCTGAGCTGACTCACTCCCAGAAACCCTGCAGCACACAAGAGACAGACCCACCAAGGAGTGAGCTAAAGAAACATACATAGTAAGAACAGCATATAGGAATTTGGTAATAAATACAATTCTGTTTGTATGTAATTAATATTAATAATCTAGAGACCAGTGAGTCCAAATCACAGTTCAGTGTTTTCCTTGTTCTGTGTATCTGATTCAAATCATCAGTTATTTGTCGATCCATTGGGCTTTATTATAAGACAAAAAACTAAATGATAACTCCAGCACTTGCATTGGGAGATACACAAACAGACAGTGTAAATGTTTTAAAATCACCTATTTTTACTTTAATATGATGAAATAAATCGATGCAAAACAGTTCTGAAATCCATCCATATAAGTCAACTGTCTTTCTTTAAGTGATAGAAAATGGTCAATAAAATGTTTATGCGTTTTTCCAGGAACCACTGCAGAGGTTTTTTTCTGAGGTATTCTGTGTGCGTTTATCGGAAGCTCATGTTGAAAAAGCACGAGGTTTGAGCAGCGTTGGGAACAAAGGCTCCCTTCCCCTCGTGCACCTCCTGCAGATTGGCCCTAGCCAGATGCCACTCTATTGGAACCACACGAAATGTTCTGTGTAAAAGAAGGAAGGAATGAGATCGGTCTTTTCGTTGTCCACAGCACATGGTCCCTCTTACTTGGTATACTCATCTACTGACTACAGTGTGTATTTTCGAATAAGAGACAGTATGACGGTATTCTGCTGTCATATCCACACCTCCACTGTGGTCATGCAGATTGCTGCAACAAAAATGATGTGGAAACCTAAACAGTTATGAGGAAGACATTTCTAGGCCATTAAGACTGCCCACAGGAGGCAGAATCTGAACTGTTGATTGCCTCTGCTGCTGTTGAAAAGTTCTTACTTTGCACATCATGGCAACAGTGTCTCAGATATGCCGCAACTGCAGGAAAATGGAAACACTGCACAAAAACATATGGCACAATAAAGAAGATTAGTGTGCAGGGTTTTGAATAATGCATGTGACAAGCCATCCTTTCTTCATGTAACCTGCACTATTTTAATGAACTCTATTAATGTGTAGACGAGCTTCAGTAGAGTCAAGTGAAAATACCAGCATTGTGGATTTAATTATTCAAAGGTCATATTGAAAATGCATGAAACAGTGATGTGACTCATAGAGCAGGTAGTATGCAGATATTATATACAGCAGGATAATAAAACCATGGGCTGAATATGGAGAGAGAGCATTAAAGGGCCAGTCTGTTGTGTGTAAGGGTACACGAGCCTTAAACTGCTGGCTGCTGCCACAGAAGGCAGCTAACACAAACCCGCTGATGGGCGGCGTGATATCAGACACGACGTGCCACTCCAGCTCACGACAACGGTCCTGGCTCCTTCTGTTAGCTAACTGGAATCGGTGCTAGCGGGTTGCTGGCAGTCATCTTCTAGACAGCATGTTTTATGTCATAATAAGATTCAGTTCCTGAAGAATGAGCATAGCGCAACCTTCACCACAAGGGCACAGAGGGGAGTGTGCTCCAAAAGAGCTTGTGGCAGAGTGTATTAGCCACCCACTACTCCACTGTTGAAGAAACTTCTGTCAGTGGCCCACCTTGGACGTTGCCCTTGTTTGTGTGTGTAAGACGAAATAAGAGAGCGGTGTGGTGACACTCCTGTATTCTTCTGGGTGGCCTTTGGCATCCCTGAGAAAAACCCAATCTGCTTGCTTTTTGATGAGAAAACCTCAGACACCCGTTACTGATGTACCTGCCGATATCCCATTTATATGCAACGGCTTGTGATTATGAGGAATGACTGACAGAATGTTCAAGGCTCCAGTGTTGAGCAAAAGTTAGGGCTCATGACAGGCTGCTCACAGACATGTAATGCCACAGTCATAAGTCTTTAACTCATCATACTTAAGGAGAAGGGCCAACATGGGAAGAGGTTTAATGGCAATTTAGAATGAGGCTGGAGCCTTGGTAATTCAGAGACTAGACACAGCTGTAGGAACACTACAGGAATCAATGAAATGGTGCTGATGGGTAGTACTGCTATGGAGACCCTCAGGTATAACCATCAATAGACAATTGTGTGTGTGTGTGTGTGTGTGTGTGTGTGTGTGTGCGTGCGCACATATGTGCGTGCGTGTGTGTGTGTGTGTGTGTGCGTGCGCATACACGCGTGCGTGTGTGTGTCTGTTTGTATATATGTCTAGTGTGTGTGTGTGTGTGTGTGTGTGTGTGTGTGCATGCGTGTGTGTGTCTGTATATATTTCTAGTGTGTGTGTGTGCGCACATACGTGTGTGCGTGCGTGTGTGTGTCTGTTTGTATATATGTCTAGTGTGTGCACGTGTGCGTGCGTGTGTGTGTCTGTTTGTATATATGTCTAGTGTGTCTGTGTGTGTGTGTGTGTGTGTGTGTGCGCGCATACGTGCGTGTGTGTGTCTGTATATATGTCTAGTGTGTGTGTGTGTGTGTGCGCGCGTGCATACGTGCGTGCGTGTGTGTGTCTGTTTGTATATATGTCTAGTGTGTGTGTGTGTGTGTGTGTGTGTGCGCGTGTGCGTGCGTGTGTCTGAATGTGTGTACATGTGTCTGTGTGTGTGTATGAATATGTCTGTATGGAAGTGTAGGCATTTGTGTGTGACAGAGAGGTCAGTACACTCACAGGTCTTGGCTGTGCCGGTGAGAGGTTCACTGGAGCCAGTGCTGTACGAGGCCATGACCTTGACGCTGTACTCCATGCTAGTGAGCAGGTTCAGAATCAGCAGCGTGTTGACGTCTCCCCCTACCAACATCTCCAGAGTCCGGCCTGCTTCTGAACGCAACACAGACAACTGCTAAGCTGAATGGAGGGAAACACATGACGAGCAGCACATGTGCAAGCAAAAACACACACACAAACGTATCAGAGCTGTGCGCCGTCGTGAAGCCTTGCTCCGGGACATCTGGAGCAAACACACAACTTAGCAGCACTGTTACACAAACCGCAGTCAAAATGTCTGAGTTTGTGCAAGTGTTTGTCAGGCAGCCACTAAGCTTGGCCCTTATACCTAGAGTAGCACAGACAATGACGATCACAACTAATCTTAGCAAAAGACTGCAAATGATGCAAAAAGACCTCACCCCAACAACTGCCAGAGAAATATCGCGGACTAAACTGAAAGCTAGGCAAAAAGATCTGTATCTATGACCCCCCACTCCGCAGCCCCCACACGCAGAAAAGACACAAAATATGAACCTCAGACTTTTCGTGCCCGTTGGCTAAATAAACAGTGCTGGCAGATGCATTTGCAGCGTGCTGCCAAGCTGCTGGTTGGTTAAGAATGCGTTGCACACAGGAGATGGAGGAGACTCGCTTCTCCACCACAGACTCAACTATGAGAGTATGTAATAGAAGGCAGGAGTTTATAGAGGCTCCACTTGATTCAGGGCTTCAGTGGAAAGGAGAATTGAGTGATATTTTCCCCCTCTGGTGTGATACAGACAAAACAAGAGTCTCTGTTGAAAGTTGAAACTAATAGTGCAGGTGGAGGAATGGGCATACTCAAGCCAGCAGACACTGAAGCAGATGTTTGCCCATGATGGGCTTGCGAGAGTTCCCGGCTACTCACTATGTCCTGGCGTGACCACTGTATCTCTTGTCTTGTGCATTTGCAAGTTTATTTTAAAACTTCATTTTAAAATAATTACAACACATTGACCACTCTGTGTGTGTATATGTTTGACTGTGTGTGTGTGTGTGTGTGTGTGTGTGTGTGTGTGTGTGTGTGTGTGTGTGTGTGTGTGTGTGTGTGTGTGTGTGCGCGCATATGCATGCGTGTGTGTGAGTGAATGCATGCCAACACACACCTGAAGCGGGTTGGTAGATGACCCTGTAGCCCATGGGTGGGAAGGCCGGGTGTTCCCAGGTAAGGCGGAAGCGGTCGTACCACTCGTCAGATACCCGAAGGTTCGTGGGGGCAGACAGAGGCACTGGCCGTCAGAGAGGAGACACAAACACCCAGCAGCTCTGTTTACAGCAGGCCTGCGGCTCAGACTTGTTTCCAGAGCAATATCCAACAGGAGCTTTCACCACAACAGAGCACAACATCAATCAGACATGACCGTTATTGTCTGTGCTGGCCAGAGCTGCTCCTTGGACAAACATGCCTCATTTTTTACGGAGTGACTCCTCCATAATACCTAGTGGATACTTGCAACATCCCATGATACAGTCAAGAACAAGAACAGGCTGTGTTAAAGAATAACCATTAATCAGGGCCTGCCTGCATATTACTTCCACTGCAGCACAAGCTTCTGCACATTCGTAGTTCGACTCCGTTCCAAGGTGACATTAACATTTTTAATCAATGAGGCACAGAACAGTAAATTGTCATTTGAAAGTGATCATTGAGAGTATGGTAAACATAATCAATTCCATCAGAGCAAATAAGGTAGGCTTGATCGCTTCATTACTGCTGTAAGAGTGCTGCTGTAATGGATGGCTTTCATTAAGCTTATTAGTGAGCAAAATCAATATTGGTCTGCCGGACCGAAAATGCAGTCCACAGGGGCGCAAAATGAACCGGTGGCCTTTCACCACTGTGTCTGCATCCACATCCAAGGACTTCTATAAAGCTGGAAGACACAATGTTCTATTTTCTACTGATACGCATGGCACTGCCGCTCTAATTTACTATAATCCCAAATAAATGGTGTTTGTATAGTTAGTGGCCATTTTGCGGATGATTTACAGCTAAATTACATTATGTGCAAAGACTATATTTCAACGAGGCACAAAACTGGACTGAAATTTAAGACAGCAAATTAAGACATCTTGGCTGTACAGGCAATAAGTATATTTAAGAACTAGAGTAAAAACTAATAAACGTAAATAAATAAGTCATATTAGTGCTGTGCACAAAGGAACAGGGAAGGAGGCTAAGAGAAGAAAGCAATTTATGAAATAGAAGAAGACTATGAGGAGCAAAAAAACAAATGTAAAAAAAAACGAAAGATGGCCATATATTAGAAGCACGGGGTGATTGCTACATATGTTATATCACTGATGTGGTTTAGAGTCATCTGCCCTCAATATCTACATGTGTTCCTTTCTTGTGTTCTCTTTCTCATGAGAACAACAGCAGTCATGAAACATACGAAAGATTAGAAGCTCCGCTTCAGTTTTAATTATCTCTATTCAAAAATACTTTCAGGTTTGGCAAATGATCTTGCAGGAGCTAAAGTAACCTATTTTCACTGGCATAGCCCTGTCCTTTACACCCTTTGGTATAAATGCCCCAAATTGCATATTCACAAGGGAAAACCCACAAAATTAACAAAATATGCAATATTGCTCTTTTGAAACCAGTCCTCTGTAGATGTATAATTTATGTGGGTTTGTACTTTTTTGTTATCATAAAAACCTTTAGTAAAGTTTTACCATCAAAGATATTTCTGTAAGTTCCGTAAGTTCCAGCATCCATTTAAAAGGCATTTATATATGCCTTCACGCTAACTCCTGCCATGTTCTTAAAAACAGCTCATCCATCAAAGCAACCAGCAGGGAGTGACGATGATTTCTCAGAGTACAGTCAGTGAACTGACTGAGCTCCCAAAGCAGGAGTATATCTCACAACTGATTGCACTAATCATATCAGGCATCCGTCATGTTGTGTACAGTGAGCACTTCTGTGAAAGAAGACCATCAACCTCTGCAAAGGGCGCGAATGTCAATAATGTCGGTGTCACTACATTACACCTGCATGATATAAAGAGAGACAGTAAGGTTGTTATCGACTCAGCGTAATGTGTAATCTTTAGTGTGTCCCCAGAGCAGAAGGGGAGAGACTTACATGTCCCTCCTGTGGAGGACACAGCAAGTGCACTGTCTTCGCCTTCTGGGTACACAGGGGTCACCGTGATCTTGTACTCTGTGTCTGAGAGGAGAGGCTGCAACAGCACGCTCTTCTCGTTAGCCGGGACCAGCACCTAGAGGAGAGAGGAAGACGTATAAGAGCAGAGAGTTCTTAAGGGTGTGTGTGTGTGTGTGTGTGTGTGTGTGCGTGCAGAAGTATCCGAATGTGTGGGAAAAGAGTAGCTGTAGGAGTGAATTGAAAGAGCATACATGACATATAGCTGCGTCAGTAATTCTGGATATGAATGCCTGTGAAGTGTGGGTGATTCTGAGGTTAAGCATGGGTGAAGCCGAGGTGATCCGAACTTGACGCAGCGTGCATATGGAACGAGGCAGTTATAATGGAAAAAAGGAGCCATACTCCCTCATCACAGACGCACCATCAATCACATACATAATCCTGGATCTCCTTTCCGAGTGTGTGTGGCAGCCAGTAGCTGTTACTGTGTGGGTGTCTGTCTCTGTGTGATAACAATATGATATTCAGGCAAAATAACCAGAGCTGAGACAAGTCAAAAAGTATAGAAGCATCCTGTTCTAGATAACAATGAACCGATATACTGAAAAACCCAGCGACTCAGTTTCCTTATACTGGTAATGGAATCGTCAGTTGAGCTGCCATCGCTTTCCCTCTCTTGTGTTCCATTACTAAACACAATTAAATCAAGGCAATTGCCACATTAACAAAATGTTGCAGAGTTCTTGGTTTACTGCTGCTTCTAACCTTGAATCATTGCAAATGATCACTAGTTAACTTAGAATGCAGTCAAAAAATGAACTGGGAAGAAAACTATTCTCAAATTTGCACAGAATATTATTTTATATTATGTATTTTTGCCATTATGTGCACAAAAGTCGGTTTCACTCAAAACTGAATTTGAAAGTGAATGATAATCACACTATCGCTAATTATACTGAGAAGATTAATGGTTTATTTGAACTTATTTGCTAGTGTGGAATGTTTTTCACAGCATCTCTGGCAAATTACTTTGCCAAACAAATTTGATTTAACTAAATGAAATAAGCTTGGAAGAGTGACTTCAAAGCAACAAGAAAGTATGACAAGCATAATACATATTCCCCTGAATCTGTTCCTCTAATCATTTAATGACTTCGCCGAAACAAGATCTGACTTCAAACTAACTGCAGCTGCAATGAGTGTTTTGATCATGATTCATTTCTCCTCCTTTGTATTCACACTGCAACGATCAATGATCCTTGTCAGGCAGACTGTTTGTCAACTTCTGCTCGCGTAGGCTGGTTTGGCCTACGTAGACTCCTGCAAAACAACGCCCATTAGTGGAGCTGTCCGCTAGGCGCATGGTGCTGAAGCCCGCCGACTAGAATTTGGTTCCCTCCCTTTACCTCTGCATTGCTTTCCATTCTCTCTCCCTAACTCTCTCATTGTCTCGAAATGAGCATGTCCTCATCTGACCCTTCTTTGAGAGCAACGGCGGACGTGTTCAGCTGTGTTCACTCTCTCTTATCTCTTACTCTCCTTCTCTTTGCGTGTCCCCTTCCCTTCGGCGACCTAAAGGCCAGTTCAACAATATAGTGGTATGTCCTTTGTTCTACCCTCCAAAATTTCTCTCGGTCTGTCCTGCTGAGGCTCTTCCATAAATAAAAAAATCCAAGTGGGTCTGATGGCTTGATAGTTAGACACACTTTCAGCACAGAGCGTTGGAGAATAACTTTGGGAGAGCTGCCTCGGTGCTAGCTAAATGTTTTATCAGTAAGCAAGCTGACTGCTCTCAGTTGTCTGCCTCTCATTTGCAGATTCAGCTCAACAGCACCATGACAGATTGTAAGCATGGCAAACAAGGTTGGAGTAAAATCAGTCAGACGTAAAAAAAAAAAAAAAAAAAAAGGTGCATTTTCACTTCAAATGTAGCACGGAGCATGAATTCACAACAGCTTCACTTCACAGCAGGATTCAGCAGCTAAGAAATAACTTGCAAGAAGCAGAGGTTTTTACACTACAGGGAGCCGCATTCAAAACAGCCACGGAGCTCTGAGCTAGTGGCGTCCTTGCAGTGGGAAACAGTGAGCGAGCCTAGACATCCCCAAGGGTTACCTGCCTTTGTAGAAAGGCATTACCCAGCTGTGTGTGTGTGTGTGTGGGGTGTGTGTGTGTGTGTGTGCATATGTGAGAACAAAAAAGTCTATAGATAGATAGATAGATAGATAGATAGAGCATTGAAATCCCCAAGGGTTACCTGCCTTTGTAGAAAGGCATTACCCAGCTGTGTGTGTGTATATGTGTGTGTGTGTGTGTGTGTGTGTGTGTGTGTGTGTGTGTGTGTGTGTGTGTGTGTGTGCGTGTGTGTGTGTGTGTGGTGTCTGTGTCTGAGCCTGGAGACATGTGTTACAGAATCTCTGTGGTTACACAGAGCAAAGGTGCTGATGAATTAAGAATTAAGTATTTCTCTGTGCACAATGGTAATAAATTTGTCATGTTATATTTGCGAGGGCAAATATTCTGTGAAGTAAAAGACCCTCACTGGAATACTATTACTGGAATACTATTCCAGTGAAAGGGATATTTGTCAGTTTCTGTTATAAATAGGTTTTTATTATATGAGACAGAACCGGCAAACACATTTTCTGCATGTGTGGATCCTTACCAACATCTCTGTTCGATCTCCTCCCAGGCTAACACAGGTCACTCTGTACTGCTCCACATCGAAGTCCTGAGGCTCCCAGCTCACCTGCAGGCTGCTCGTGGTCTCATCATCCACCCGCAGGTTAGTCACTCCCAGCCGGGCCACTGGAGGACGCAGCTCAATTATTCTCCATTCGGCTCATTTCAGTTCATCTCAAAACAATCTCGGTGCCGCTCAGCTCAGTTCACCAGGCAGTGAGACATGATGAAAACCCATGAAAACCTGCCCGGCTACAATAACACAGAGCTATAGGAACACAAACAATTGGGAAGCACAAACAACTGAGCCACTTAGCAGGCTGTGCAGCGGTAAACAGCCGCCATCTGGCTCCTCCAGGACATGAGTTAAGACCACAAAGCAGGGAGACAGGGAACAAAGAGTTGTCTCTTTCTGTGTCTGCCCGTCTGTCCATCTCCCTCTCTCCCTGCAGATGTGTCTCCCTGAGCGCCAGGCTTCCTCATCTCGTGGTATAACACACCATTCTTCGCCTGGCTCTCACCTGCCGGGGTTGTGAAGGGGATGGCCGTCGTAGACGTCGTAGCCACTGGGGACACAGAACAAGCTCATGGGTTCGGGTGGTGCTCAGATGACACACTGCAAAACCACTTATACGATGATACGATACGACTGTCGCTCGGAAGGCCGTGCTTTGAATTTCCTCCTTAATATACGCGTCCCCAAACACTCGACGTGACAAATTGTCGCAGCCCAACACCAGCTGCTCCTGCTTCCAGTGCCAGCACCACCCAGAACTCCAGCCCGAGCTGGAGTTCACCCCTTCTCACAGGCCCCATCCTCCCATCCCATGTCGACTGAAGGCATGGTATGTTATGGTAAAGTGTCCATCTGGACTGGGGGACATCTACATCCAGAACCTCCCTCCCGACCCAAATCCCCACATCAGCCATCGTTCATGCAGTGTTGGCGGACGCCCTGTCTTACATGTGGTCTGTAACGCTTTCGCGGGGCTGCTCTCAGCCTGATCCCTGTAGACGGCAGACAGCAGCACTTCATACTCCGTGAGAGGGGAGAGACTGTTCACCACGTACGAGTCGGCGTCGCCTCCCACGGCCATCTTTACAACACCGCACAGAGAGAAGGCAGGATTAACGGCGTGGCGTTATGAACAGGAACCGGGCACGATGCCAAAGCGCAGACATGATCAGAATAGTAACAGGAGAAAACACATCACATACACAGGGAATGACGTCCGTATGGATACAGCGGGATTCGCAAAAAACGATTCCAGGAGCAGTACTGGAAGAGGTGGTTGCGTTTGAGCCGACGTTTCAAACTTCTACAAGTGGTAAAAGTATCATGGGTTTGTGCCCGCCACCAACATGCCGCCAGTGATGGCTGAGGATCCAATGGTTGCATTTCTTCAAGTGTCTCTGAGGGGTAGAATATGGCTCTAACGCTAGCACGCATGAGGGATTGGCCCGTCGAGCCTGGTAATACGTCTTGGGGTGAGGAGATGGTGGCCTGGCTGCCAAGTGAGCTGGGAGGGGGATGTGTGAGGCTGGGCCGGGGCAGAGGCTTTGGGGTAAGGACCCGCAATCCAACCCACTTCCCAGCATGCCATTATTTTCTGCTCCGGTGGCTCTGGGCAAACATATCGACCTGCGGCGCTATCTGTAATGTACAGCTGCGCCAACTCCTCAGCCAGTCCTAAAAACTCCTGATGCGTTTCACTCCACACGTACGCACACGCACACACATACATACGCACATGCACGTGCACGTGCACGCACACGTGCACACGCGCCGTGATCATGCGCTGCACAGGGAGCTGAGACGCTTGGACTGGTCTCTGTCTGCTAGGCGAGGGAGTGGGGGATGATATATGCGATTGCTGCGGTTATTCTTAATGGGGAGTAACACAGTTGGTCCACATGACAGTTCAGATTTAGATTTCCAGGCCATATAGAACAATGTATAAATATGAATCGAGCACCTAAATAAATCATGCTACCGTTTCCTGCTGTCAAAATAAACTTTCTGTCTTCTTGGTTGGAAGAAATGGCAGAAAGAAATTCATAATAAAGTCACTGCCAAGTTCTTTAAAAGCAAATTCTGACAAAGTGCACAAAGACCAAGACAACAAAGATAAAAAAAACAAAACAACATATTGTTTGTTATTGGGTACTGGCTGAACCTAAGTATTAAACAGTAAACAGTAAAGAAATTCTCTTTAAAGTTTCTCTCGCCTTCTTTTCAGTTAATTAAACCCAGCTGTCCTGGACTCCTGCAACTATAGAAGTGAGCGAAGCAGAACATGACTGGATCCGAGCGCTGATGGAAAATGCCCCATCAACAGTGCCATGCTATGAAAACCATCCATCATATTTCGCGCCACACCTGGGGAGGACTGACGCCAGCAGAAACTGTCACCGCAACGTTGAGCTACTCTAAACCCGAAGCCACGTTCAGGGGTGCAGTGACAGTTCATAGTAAGGTCAGGAAAATTGGAACCTGAGCTCTCTGATATTTCATCCTTTTATTTTACTGCACCATGCAGAGATTTGAACCTCTGACTGCAGGGTTATGGGTGGGAGGCACAGTGCCACTGACATCTCGTTCTAGAATTCCTTACATGCTTCATTATTATTGCAATGCTCCACTAGACTGCAAAAAAAAAAAAAAAAAAAAAAAAAAAAAAAAACACCAAATGATTTGTAGTGTTTATATGGTTGCACCCACAGCTCTGTCAAGACCTCTTTTTTTCTTATGTGGGTTATGTGTTTGCTATCTGTGCTTTGAATGATTTTTTCCAGCGTCTACTGCGGTGTTACCCTCCCCCAGTGCCTGACCTCTCTAATGTCTCTGTCACTGCGGGTGGTCCAGGCCAGTTTGTAGAGAACCACATCATCGGCAGGCCGCGTCCAGCTCACCCGGAAACTCTCCGCTGTCACCTCACCGATCCTCAGGTCCAGCGGAGCTGGCACTCGTTCTAGGTCACATGGACATACAGGACCAATCAGGTTCCCTTATTCACTGAAAAAAAAAAAAATGTGACTCTTGCCAATTAAAAACAAATAACAGTGATGATTTTCCAGCCAAGGGAAAATCCTGTGCTAATATCTTTTTAAAGTCTGCATTATTTTTTTTAGCAGATATCAGATATGAGTTTGATTGTATTTTGCGCTGAGAAGGCCCACCTTTGCTGACGCAGCACAGACGTTTGATGCTGCACTTACTTTCAATTGGAAGGCCTTAGAAATTTCACTGTGCTATTATATCACCGAAATGCCAGAAGCAGAGCGCCTGAAGACCAATGATAGTGTGACAGTCCAGATCAATCACTGACCTCATGTAATGAATGCTTGCTGCTGAGTGTAATAGATTGCTTTGTCAGCAGTAATTTCTTTTTTTATCTGATGGAGAGATGCCTGCGTCTGAGCCTCAGCCCAGACACAGAGTCGAAAAGTGGTGCACAGATGAAGAAAATGCATTAAGATATGCCACGTTTTTCCCATTACTGTCGCTTTCTACATGCATTTGTGTAAACCGTTCTTACTTGTGGTGAAGCTTCCAAACAGAGGCTTTGACTGGGCGTTTTTATAGACAGCTAAGACAGCCACTGAGTACTCTGTCTGCGGTGCCAGATTCTTCAGGACCATGTGTGTCGCTGGGCCCATCTTGACCTGAGCCACGGCAGATGTGAAGATGCAATAACATACCAACTGTCCAATATCTTCCTATGAGTTCTAATTGTTTAAACACAGTTCGCATGTAACACACAAAAACTCAGCCATTCATTTCCCAAAGCCCTACATGGTCAGCGCCCCAAACCAGACTGTAGTTCTGAGGAAGTGATGGAGTGAGAAGAACAGAATCTGCTTGTTGTGTGTGGAAATGTACCTCGTTGGCCAGGCCGGTGTCGGCTTTGAAGTACTCGGTGCGATAGCCGACGACCTGGTTTGACGGCGCGTCCCAGCTGAGACGGACAGAGCTGTGGTCCACCTCAGTGACACGCAGGTTACGAGGAGGCTTCACAGGCACTGAAGACACAGACAGAAATCCCATTCAAGCCCCCCAAAATGCCCCAGTGTTTCCAGAGAAGAACTTCAGATTTAGTAAAGGCAAATTGCCTTATCAATTGGCCAGTATCAGCTCACTAGCACCATCTACCTCTAATCACTCTGTTTGCAAAATAATCAGGTAAGTTCCACCCAACCAAAGTAAATATTCACCAGGATGAACCAACAATGTCTAAAATTTGGCTTCCGGTGTAATGTGGCTATCACTTTGGCATGGGTAGCATGGGCTGTAAGAGGGTGTGGCAGGGAGGTTGTGGCACTAACAGGTGTTGCCCTGGGTGGTAGAAGGGTTGCTGGCCTCCTCCCCGAACAGGGCGTAGACGGTAACTGAGTACTTTGTGTCCGGGCTCAAATCGGTCAGCTCCAGGTCTGTCACTTTGTCTGCGACTTTTATCTGCAACACAAAACACATGTGCCAGCAGCACCATTGGACCGATGGCAGGGAGCTCTGGCTTGTGTCTCGGGTGGGTCAGTAGCGGCACTGAGAAAACTCAATTCAGTCAATAAGAGTGGAGGCACAGCTGACTTTGTGCATTACAACAAGTATGAAGGCATTGATCACTTTATTCAAATGTTCTGAAAGTTTCGAGTTAATTAAGAGGGGTCGTTAGAGGACAACAGGCATATCGATATAATGCACTGCACATGGGCAGTCAGCTTTAGAATCATAATATAGAATAGTGGGTTAGAGAAGCTACAGAAAAAGGCATGCAGGCACACAGATACACAAATGTTCACACACACTTGGTGTCTTACCTCTGTTGCATCAGCAGATATGCCACTTAGAGGTTCGTACAGGACCATGTACCCAGAAGCCCCTTCTGTAGACCCCCATCGTACCCGCAAGGTGTTGTCAGTCTCATCATACAGTGTCAGATCACTGACTGTAGGGTAGGCCACTGAAAACACACACACAGACACACACACCAAGACATACCCACACATCCAATTAAACCCCACAGGGATACACATACACAAACACACACATACAAACACACACACAGAGATTAATGTCCATATTTTCGGTTCCAAGTGTCTGTGAATTTTCTTCTAAGCCCTCTGAGATCAGAACATTGCTGAAAGCTGGTGCCTGAAGCAGCTATGCATGAAGAGGTTGTGATAGAGTTCCTCAGCAGAAAAGTGGCTGAGAATGAGTCATGTGATTATGCTGCTACAGGAAGACACAGAAAGGAAGAGCAGAAAGGAAGATACTCAATGTGTAGCTGGAATGGTGGCATTAGTATGAAGTGTGCACGTCCATAAGCAGAGACTCACGTGTGGTCTCGCTGCCCCTGAGAGGCTTACTGACCGAGGCTGTGTACACAGCAAACACTGTAATCTCATACTCGGTCAGCGAGTAAAGGTTCTTTAGCACGGTTGAGGTTTCAGTGCCATCCAGCACAACCTGCACGGGGAGAGAAAAATGTAAACTCTATGGAAAATGTATAATACACACAATACAACCTGACAGACAGCATGCTTTGTGACCTTTGACTTATATTATGAGTTGCTCAAAAAGGGGACTGTTACTTAAATGAGGATTGAATGGCTTTGGTTTAAGACCATTGATAAGCCACAGAGGAATTTCACATTTCTCAGTACTAAAACCACCAGGGAAGTAGCTAGATATGCAATAAGTAATGCAAAAAAAGGATTAATATCTGGGTTCATGGATGCAACTTTGCTTCGAAAAGCGCTCAGGACAAGAATACCGACTGCATGTTGCACTGAAGTCAGCCGCCCCTCATATTCACGATCTCTTTAAGAAATCAGGTCCTCTGGAATATGTCTTAAAAGAAATACACGATGGGACTGAAAAGAAGAGGTTGAAGGACGTTTTTTGGCTACGTTCAAGAAGTATCAGCAACTATGAGCTATGGCTTAAAATCTGTAGCACAATTAGTTTCTATTTATTTTGTTTAAAAAATAATTTGTTTTGTTATTTGAATGGAAAAGAGCTCATGTGCAGTAACAGCCATTAGTCACGTGTCATATCAGAGGCATGGGCTGACCAAATGCACTTTCCCGTGTGATTTCAGTGCCAATTTCACAGCCTGCTTGGACAGGTATCTGCAGGATGCTGTTACATAAAATATTTTCAGAGTACACTTTCAAGAAGTGATGGGGACAAAATCAGCCATTTCAAAGCGTGGCTGGGACATGTCTCCAACATCCCCAGCATCTGGGCCACTGAAAAATTATGACACCTCTAAATCTCCTAAATTACATCCCAACATTCCATCCATGAATATCAGGATGACAGCAGTAAGCCCATTGACCAGGAGGCCTTCTCTCTCCAATGACACCTACGTGAGATGCAGATGAATTTGCTTCAAGGAGCAGATCAGTAAGAGGGCTGAACAGAGTGAGTCTGATTGGTTAAGTGTACAGTGCATGATGAAAGAGGTCTTGACTCGCGGTCATTAATCTTGCCTGGTCACGTCTCTGCGGATATGTGATTGGCCAGAAAAAGATCGCTCACTTCTGTTTGAAAGTGTTGGGAAAGACGTCAAAGAGAGCTTTGGGGGTTTAGCTGATCTGATTTGTGATTGAAGCGTAGTGTTTTAGCAGCTCTGCACTGTTCCTGGTTTAGAGGAAACGTGAAGGTTACTTTTATTATTCTGTAAATGCTTGTAAACCCGGAGAGATGTTAGGAAGTGACCTTGTCTACCGGGCCTTCTTTGGAAGGCTTGTACATCACACGGTACTTCTCCACACTGCCTGGTGCGGGGCTCCAGGATACCCGGAAACTGTGCGCTGTCAGTTCAGACGTCACCAGGTCCTGAGGAGAGCCTACTGTTTCTTCAGGGACAGAATCTCCACATATCAGAAGTATAAGAGTTATTAGACACCAGGTAAAACAAGCATGAGGCTTATGACATACACATGTATATGCATGTTTATAATATGTGCATATTGCCATACAAAAGCACCTGTAAACATATCCAGATCAAGGTAGGCTGCAAATAAAGGCGGGACTCACTCCTGATCTCCTTGTCTTGTTGCTCTACACCATCACACACAGTCCTAGTCAGGCCCTCCACAATAGTGCTCATAATGCTGAAGTCAGCCACATTGTAGACGTGAGTTTCGTCTGGCTCAGAGGCAATGGCCTTTAGCTCATTTTCATCGGCATTCTTCACCCCTACACATGCGAGCGCAGCCACACAAACACACTTTTTTTGGTACACAATACACTTTGTAGGCACACACACTTACTTCAGCAGCAGTAGCAGGTGTACGAACATGTGCAGTGTATTTGATGATAGAGTAGTTGTCAGATATATCACACATGGTTCACCCCATCTAGGTGCCAGTCTCAGATATGCTTATTTAACCAATTTCTGGCTACTGAACATTTTTAAATCCATTGGTATGAACCACAATATAACCTGAGTTTCTATTACACTACATGCAGGTGTGAAAGGTATTCAGTATTTGCAAGGTATGTCTTTTTACACAGTGCCTCATTGAGAAACCTCTCATACCAATGGAAAAGAGCTCGACGCCAGCATCCTTTAAGGTCTGGGCAGCAAGGTCAACCGCATCCTGGGATTTGCCATCCGTAATCAGGATTCCAATTTTGGGAACGTTGTTCCGAGAGCCAGACTCCGGTTTGAAGCTGTTCTTCAGAATGTACGTAAGGGCCAGACCTAGACAAGAACCGACGGGGAAAAGAGCCGTTGTGCTTCCCCGCCATCAATGCCAAGTCAATCCATGAATGCAGTAGAGCTCCTCGTTGACATCACAATCCACTCACACACTGACATGTTCCTGTTCCTGTTCACAACCATGAAGCTGATTCTGTCTCGAGACGTGGGAGCAGGAACACTGTGTTGCTCTACCTGTGAGTGTGTTCCCTCCTTTGTACGGCAGGTTTTTTATGGCATCGATCACAGCATCTTTGGTGGTGAAGGCATTGAGGTGCCACTCAATCCTGGGATCTCCACTATACTGGGCCAGTCCTAAGCATGAGAAACCAATGCTTTCTATGCATTTTGTCAACCATCCACTCGGAACAGCACTTCACAATAAGTTCACTGGAAAAACCATACAGTGCTTACGAGGATGGACAGGATGCTAATGGCTCAGAGATGACAGGAGGCTAGGTGAGCATACCTATACGGATTCTGTCGATTCCCACATCAAAGGCATTGACCAGGTTTTCCAGGAACGTTCGCACCAGGCGGAAGTTGAGCCTGCCGATGCTCCACGAGCCGTCTACCAGGATGACGATGTCTGCGATCGCTGGAGTCGAACACAAGAACTGGTCTGCAGGAGAGAGGTGAAGTTCATGAAAAACTCCAGCCATTTACCACTCATGGCCACGTAAACTGGAAATGTCCAATACGCAGATGTAATCTGATGCATCTCCTCTTTTCCACAAAGCAGAACAGGTAGGAAGAAATCACACCTGAGTCATGGAGGGAAAGCACATTTTTATTAAGGCACTTTGTTAAAGCACAAATGAAGATGATATGACAAAAACAAGAAAAACAATATGACAATAATAGGTATAATAAACACACTGCCATGAGAGCCGTTCTCACAGTGGACACGATTTGCTTTGGGCTCCGCTCAAGCTAGCATACATGAATCTTTAAAGACAGATGAATTGCTCCTGAGAAATTCTCCAGAAATATGCTTGTGTGCGAGTGTGTGTGTGTGTGTGTGAATGTGCATGTGAGAGCAAGAGAGAGAGAGAGAGAGTGTGTGTGTGTGTGTGTGAGAGTGATCATAGCCTGTCCCTAGTAAATCCCACCAGAGTTAAGCAGCACAGCGCTATAAACACACATGTTTTCAACATGAGAAGTAATGGATGGGCTCCCAGTGACAGCAGTAAATCTACTGAGTGTAGCAGTGGACAGCTCTCTGTTTGTGGCATAGGAGTCTGTTGTGTTCATCATTTAGCCATTTATTTCTTTGTAGAATGGGTCCTTCTGCCTCCAAAGCATGATATATAGCGAAATTTCCATCTCTCCTCATTTTTTGCAGAAACTTTGGGGTTCAGACGTAATGGAGCAGTGATCCCAAAAGACTTAAATCCAGCACCAGGCCTCCACAAGCCACCCTAACAAGTGCTGAATGCTGAACAACTGAAGGGGTGAGCGTTGCGTTCAGCAGTCAGCACGCCATCTCTGCTCCTAGCCTGTTGTGCGCTGCTAAATAATCTGTCGTCTTAAAAATGAGATATTCGTGTTAATAGTCAGATACACAAAAATGTAACTCCTTGCCAAAGGAAAATATTGAATGTAGATCAATCAATTCGGTTACCTTCGACCAAGGGCAAGTAATTCAGCTCTGTCGGCAGGACAGCTCAATAAAGGACCGTTCACCAGCCTAAAGGGCTGTTTAATTAACCCTTGTGTCTCCCAATTCTTCGCTTTCCATTTTTTATCAGCACAACAGAGCTGCAGCTCAAGCTACGGCATGCCTCGGCGCCACTGTTAGGCTCTCTCAGGGCAAGTGCAGTGGGAAATCAGAGAGCGCATCAGCAAAAAAAAAACCAAAAAAAAAAAAACCAGAAAGATCCTCTCATTTGGATGCAGGCGAGGGGTGGGGGGCGCCGTGCTGCCTCACATGAGAGCCGGAGCGTGCTGCTGGGAATGAGAGGTGAGAAAGCACCCGGCTCATCTCTGATCCCGCCCCATTGGTTCGCCCCCATCCCCCAGAGCTCGGAGGCGAGCAGCAGAGGGTGCCTCAGAGTCTCGGGAGCCCGAGGTCATGTGACAGCGGGCCGGCGCGCCTCACATGCCGACGCGCTCTGCGCGATGCCGCCGCCGGGCGTGGCGGGCGCTCCCGGCTGTTCCTCGGGGGCGCACGCAGACAAACGCACATGCTGGAGAGAGAGAAAAACAGACAAGCAGGTGAGAATAACATGACACTGACAATGTAGTCGTGCCCCGAGGCATCTTTTGTGACTCGAGAATCAAAGTGTGGATCAAGAAAGACAAGTGATGTGCTCTTCTATAAATGCCCTGATTTTATGCGTCATTTATTCTGCCTTTTCGTTCTCTGATGGCATTTCTGTGCGTGAGCTTCAGTCTTCAGAAAATTAGATAAAAATCACCTATGGTGAGACTATGGTAACATTATGTTCCTTCATGTCCCCTATATTATTCTCATTAAATGCCCATTACTGAGACGTCAAGTAATGACACTCTGTTAGCAAGTCCATGTAAAGATGTGTCAGTCTCCCTCAGTCCAGCAGAGCTGAAGTGTGAGGACTATTAATGTGCAGTTATTAGACGAAATAAAGAAACAGAGAAAAAGGTAACATTAAATGAGTGGCTCAAACTAAGCAACATAATATGCGGAACGAGACCAGACGTAAACGTCTAATGTCAGGTCACTTCCTGCAAGAGGCGCCCCCCCCCGGCTTTTTTGCTTAGCGGTCAATTGAAAGGCTGTGCGCTGTCTGGGCTCACAATGAAAGGGATGTATGAAATTTAACGGCACATAATAGCTGCCTGACCCAAGACATCAAAGATAGAAGGCTGGAGAAGAACCACAACACACAACACAACTCTATCTGAACTTAGAAGCCCTTTATTTAACCTTCTTTTCTAACCCCCCCCCCCCCCAGAACTCACACATAAACAATTTTTCTTTGAGAAATATCCATGAGTCATCTTCCAGTATTTCCTTATAGTGTTAGCCAAGGCCTAGAAAATTTCCATTAAACCATCTGATTATTATATATACCTATTACACTTATTACTTTAGGCCATAACATGTAAATTTTATTTACAAAGTTTTAATATAAAAAAAGATATTCATAGCCTCTTTTTGGTTCTCATTAATATAATCTTGTTAGTGGTATTTACCATATGCTAAAGGCAATCTGTATTATAAAATGTTCTGTTGACTACTGCCATGAGGATTAATGTGCCTGTGTAAATGTGGATCTAACAACTTCAAAAATTCATTCCAGCTCATTCCACTCAATGTGGTAACAGTGATATATCAACAAAACAGAAAATATCAAAGACGTTCATGCAGCTTTGTATAAACAATTCCAAATAGTTAGCTGAAAGAAAATCTATCGTAAAATCAAATGGACGGACAGATGCGTGATATATCCGCAGCATGCTCATCCACAAAGTTGAGATGCTTGTGCTCTTCCTAGATATGAATGTGAATCCAAACCATCTGAAAGGGCCTTCTAAGGCAGAACAATCCAGAGATTATGTCTCTGTTGTCATATAAAAACCAAGAGTGTACAGAGAGAGAGAGAGAGAGCCAGAGAGAGAGAGAGAGAAAGAGAGAGAGAGAGAGACTAAGAAAAAGAACCAGAGGCTGAGAGATAGTCCAAAAGTCGTGTTTAAATACCATTCAGCTATTCAAACCATTCCCTGCCCACACTGCTTGGCTGCGTGGAGAAAGCCTGGTCCCAGCTTCTCTATTCTCCAAAAGAATGCAGACTGCTATTTTTGAAAGGCAGAGGGAAGCAGAGCTGGTTGGCCTGACCTCCGCAGGGCAGGTTTTACACGTAGACCACAGCCGCATCTACATCAGCCTTCTCTCGGATGGCGTGCCACGGCAAATATGTTATGGCTTCTGGAAGCCGCACCGCTCGCTGCCAGGATTGCTGAGCCGGTTAAGGGCTGGCTCCGTTTAAAAGAGCCAGCATAGCTAATTGGTCCACTCAGTCCAAACAAGCTGCGCTAACAGACAGTGTAAGATTAAGTCCAGCGTAGGATTTTGAGGATTTTTGAATGGTTTTGTCATGCTCGGGGTAGCACTGTCACCAGTGAAATCAACTGAGTGTGTCATTGTCTTAGTGAATGAGGCCCAAAGTTCCAGGAAAATACAGGCACGAATCTGACATTGCCTGGAACACACAAAGAGCTTTTCTTGCTTTCCAGAGTTGGCACGAGGCATGAGGGGAGCCACAGGTCAATTCACATTTACCCCTCTGTGGACTGAATGCACCAGGAGGGGGGAGGGTGAAGGGAGAAAAGACCTTGAAAAGCATTTTTGATGCTAATGTGTAGGGACAATGATCCAGCCCACATCCAGATTCCTCCCTATGCACCAACTGCAAAGCACGCTAATTACGATCCTACATGCTTCTTAAAACCGACTGATCTCCAATACTGCATGTACTCAGCTTTTAAAACTATTCTAAGCTACTAGCTGAGTTTCGTCCAATTACGGAATACATAGTACATCTGACCAATCCACGATAGTAAAGTTATACCTTTGACCAAGCTCAGAGTGCTGAGTCACATGGCCCAACCCAGACTCCATGCTGTTTTACTTCAGTTTTATAACGTTCAGGTCTCATGCTCCTCTAGCCTACAGCTAGCCTCCGGTTCAGTTTCACACCCTCAACGTTCGGCCTACTTAATTATTCAGAGTGCAGGACCTTGTTACTACTGTCTGGTTCCCTTCAAAGCTCATCTACTGCTTTTGCCTTTCTAATTTCTCCTTTTTTAACTGCTATTTGACAAATCTTTTTTAAAAAGGCCCAAGTCTGTCTGGCAGTGAAGTTGGGTTTACACTGATTTCCTTTTGTCAGGTGCTTTCTCCAGGTTTCTAGTGAAGCACAGACTCTCGCAGCGTCTGGCCTGCAGGGACTGTGTTGAATGAGTCTGGGTTAAGTATGGGAACAATGCTAACGAGAAAAGCCTTAGGCCACTGTGTGTGTGTGTCACCTTTAATTTCCAAACTCCTAGTATGAAAAGTTCAGTAGGGCTTTATTGTCATTTCAGCTATATACAAGTACACAGCAAAACGAAGCATGTTCCTCCAGGACCATGGTGCAGCACAAAACTAATGCAACAGACAACATGCTACACAAGTGCAAACCACACAGTACAGTGCAATAATACCATGCAATAAATACAGGACAGCACCAATACACAATGAACACACAGTGCATTTATTTTGACCAGTACAGTACTGGGAATATGTAAAGTGGGTTAGTGCATAGGAGTCGGTGACATGCTATACTGAACACAACAGTCACCAGTGGCAGCCAGAAGCTCCTCTTTAATTATTCACCATTCTGCCTCTACATTAGCACTTTCTAGACCCTCAATAAAAAAGCTTTTATATGTAATTATTGAGAAATCATTAGATAAACATTTGAATTTGTCGCCAAGTTTATACATTTTAAAGTACAGCCAGGACATAGTGCTAAATGATAATCAGGAATAGCTCCTAGGAATCAATTATTTAGCAAAATTTCTTAATTTTATTGTTGTGGATTTTTTTTTATATGTTCCATCTCCTAATATGTGCACAGCACAGATTGCTCATGTAGTCCCACTGAAAAAACTTGCATTCAAACGCCATAGATATCACCTGCATGGAAATTACTGAAAGGAATGTAGGTTATGTTTATGAACATCTATTTGCTTTATTGTGTAAGTGCTGTTGTTATCGTTATTATTACAAGTACTCTCATTCATCATCAGTGTTATTATTAATGTCACTGTTATAATCTCTACTTTCCTTTGCCATAACTCCCACTATATTCAGTGTGTTCATTTTGCAGTTTTGCTTCTGAAGGCACGTTATATTTTGCACAACACTTCTGTGCGATTACTATGACAACTGACCTTGTTTTTGTAAAGATCTTTGAAAACCAATAAATACGTTGTTTAAGAAATTGGTTCTTTGTACACCTCTTCTCTTTTACATGACTCATTTGAACTTTGTGCTGTGAGATTAGAAAGTCCACCTCTAACACCTCATTTCAGACTTTTAACGCGCATTAATCTCCCCTCCCAGATAATCACAAGGATGTCATTCTTACTTTTGATCACTGAAAAATACTCAGTTTATGATTCACCAGCATGTTTCAGCAAAGGTTTTACGCCACACTGTGCCAAATAAAATTCAGAATCCGACAGTTCCATGATATCCGTTTCAAAAGGTATAGAAAAAGAAATAAGTGAGCCGATTATTTGATTATTTGATTCCGCCATTCTCAGCCCTTCGGCTTTTCTCTGTTCATAAAAGTAAAGCACCTTGAGTTAAGCGTATACGAGGCAGTCAGCTCATGTAGCCCAGTGCAAAAGTACAGGGCCTAATCAGAATGTGCCAGCCCTCATCCATCAGAGACTTCACGCCATATCACCCCAGAGGGTTAACGAATGCCAACATCCATTAAGCGCCAGGGCAAGCAGTTTGCGGACTAAAAGTGGCCGCATATTTGAAAGATGCTGCACTTTAGCATTGAATCTTGGACACTTGCAATATAAAAGTGATTATATGAGAATGACTCAATGGATACGTGTAAGAGAGAGAGAGAGACAGAGAGAGAGCGAGAGAGAGAGAGAGAGAGAGCGAGAGAGCACTACTGTCCCCTCTGGTAATTAGTGAGCTACTTATCTCATGCCAAGCACTGCATTAGAAAGGTACTGTAATTAGAAGCGATGAGGCCAAGTCTCTGGCCCACTCCGCATGTGAAGGTCAAGAGCAGCAGTGTCCTTATGCCCGGGACTCTTCTACAGGCCAAGTACAGGCCTTGCACTTCATCAAGCTCAATCTTTCACCCTATTGGCCATCTGCCTTTTCTATGCAGTAAGCACATGTATGTAATAATGTACACTGTGGTGAAGAGTGTAGCAGAAATAAGTATTTTTCTGAACTTTATGTCAGCGTATCATACTGTATCTCATGCGAGCCTCTCCAGAATAATTGACAGTCGTTGTAAAATTGCCTGAAAATAAATGAAAAAAAAAAGGCTTTGTTCTGTATCAGCTTGCTCTTACATTGAAAATATAAGAAAAATCTAAGCTTTTAGTGAGGTAAACATCTTCAAATAATAATAAAAAACCTGCATTTATTACTGTGCCCACACTGACTTGTTTAGATAACAAGACTAAATCTTCTCTTATAATACTGGGTGTGGTAGGAAAAGCCAATTCTTCCATATGGAATCTGTTCAGATTCTGTGGGGCCCTTAGCCTTTCCATGAATACTCTGCTCCACAGGCTTTCAACACGGTTTTAGTCAGGGGACTGGGAACAGTCACTGCAAAAGCTTCATTCTGTGGTGAGTGAATCAGTTTTTTGAGTTATGCTTTGGACCATTGTCGGTTTTAACCTCTTGGCAGAGGCAGCCAGATTTTGATCTAAACTCCCACGGTGTATGAGAGAGTCCATGAAGATTCCAAGGGCCTGTGGATGGGAAAACAGCCGCACAACATCACAAATTCATATGCATACTTTATAGTGGGGATTAGATTCATTCTGCATGAACCTGACAATTCTTATGCCAAACCCATCTTTTTAATTTGTTGCACAAAAGTTCTATTTATACTTGAAACTTCTTGGTTTTTGCCCTAACGGTGCACAGATTGTTATTATCAGGTGTGAAGCTTTCTAATGGCTATTTTATTACTTCTCTTTTATTGATTTTATAAAGATCAATAACCAATTATTTAATTTTATTTGTATATTGATCTTCCACTTGTTTGTGGAAGAGTAAGGATATCTGAACTGCATGTTACTTTGTATTTATACCCAAGTGAAACAGAAAGACATGCATGACTATTTAAAGAGTTTCTACAAACGTATGAGAGCATAGGAGTTATGTTCAAAGCCGGTTTTACACTGAGCAATTATTGTGGCGATTATACTGTCACAGATGACAATCGCAAATCATTAAATAATTCTGTGGTTGTGAGTTAAAATCTGTGGTCTTTGTACGTCTGATGTGGCATGTTCCACAGCAGTCAGTTTAATGCCTCTGCTGCCAAAGACAGCCTACGATTATCCTCTGACAATGTCACACATTCTGCCCCAACATTTTGCTGTGTCACTGGTGCTATGAAGCACATCTAAAATCAACCAATATGGAGCAGCCTGAATTTACAGACAATTCACACAAACCACAAATAAACAGCATCAAGGCGAAATGAAAACAAAGTATGTGGGATTAAAATGTAAATGGTTTGTGGAATTATGTCAGTAGAGGAAATGCATTCTCGAAGTCGCTTATGGATGACAAAAGCAGAATATTGTAATTTTCTAGCATCATGGGTTTATTGCCAGAAAATATTTATCATATTATGTGACATTCAACACTGCTGGGATTTCGGCTGCATCTCATACAGTGTGAAATGCAATAAATACATCTCAAACAGCAAAGCCACTTTACAAAGGTAATATATAAATATGTCAGTTAGATTTTGTTCACAAACATTTCTAGGAATGACTAAAATTTCAACATAATATGTTTTTTTTATGTTTTTTTTCCTTAAATAAATGCTTATATTTCTCTCATATTTTAAGTGTAAGACTAAACCAATGAATAACAAAGACATTTTCCATAACCTATTTCATGCATATTTACTGCAGGCAATAGTCATTCTAGAGGGAATTGCAACTCCATTGTACAGCACTGAACCATATAGCTCTATATAGTTTTATACAGAGGAAATTAATAATGTACAGATGCTAAATGTTTACGATCATCTACCACATACCACATATCATATAATGACACAGGAAGGCTTTTTAAAAAGTTGCATAACTGTTGTTGTTTATGTTTATGTATATTCACTGTGCCCCAGTATCCCTTAATGTTTGCAAGTGTGCGATGGGCAATAGCAGACATAACTGTACCAGGCAAACAAAAAACAGAGCAGTGATTACAAATTGAACACAAGTTCATAACTGTAAACACACAAGCGATGTACTCACCACTGATTTAAAAGCTATTTGACAAGACCTTTGTAACTACTGAGCACTGTAATACTGAAAAATACTTAACCACAGATATTGACAAAGATTTCAGCACTCTGATGAAGAAAGAGCAGGTGTTGTTTCACCCTTCTTTCTTTTGTGTACGCTAAACAAAACTGCTCATTTAACATTAATGTTCAGATTTCAAATAAAACTTCAAATAAAACTTTTTTTTTTTTTTACTAATTAACTCATGATTGTAATATATCTATTTGGACAAGTAGAATATGCCTAGTTCCCACAGTTAGCCCACAGGCATTAGCTACACAGTGTTAGGGTACTGTGTCTGCTCTTTTCCTGATTCTAACAGCATTGACAGGTGAGTATCACACAAGCCTAACAAGCTCCTGTCATGTCACATCCCCAGGATCCCTTGCTACTCCACCAGTGGTCGTGAGGAAAAATGTCTTCCTCACAAAATGCCACTGGTTTATTTTTCATTCATCATTTTATAAGAGACACCGGGCCTTTACTGCATATTGGATGTGTGAGTGAGAGAGTGTGTGTGTGTGTGTGTTTGTGTGCGCACCAGTGTGCACTCCACATGACAGCTCTCACACAAAACTCCACCGAAGACATCAAAAATCCCTTTAGGGAAAAGTCTAAATAAATAATAATGCAAGAAATTAATGTGGTTATAAATATAATTGCATGGGCAGAATTTAATCCCAGCTCTGACGGGTGTTATGAAAATATTAGCTCCCCTTCGCGCCCTGTGCTGCCTCAGTTCTCCTGACTTTATGTGTGAGGAGTGTCATAGAAGAACCTCTTAAGTCATCTATTAGCCTGTGCTGACCTTCAACACCGGATATGAACCATTTGTTTGGCTGCCTACACCTTTTCAGACAAACAGCTGTGAAAACAAAGAACGTTTCAAATCTTTAAAGGGATTTAAAGACTCAAAGACGATGGACCAGGGGGAGAAGAAACCGAGGGAAAGAGAGAGAGAGAGGTCAGTCTCCTATGACCCCATAATCCCCTTCAGCAGCGTTTTATTAGGGTTGCCTCATCAAGAAGAGATGCACATCTACACTTGCACATTACTCCTCACAGCTGGCTCCTCTCCTCTCTTCCACAGGCTTCCTCAGGAGGGAGCAGGAGAAGCGAGCGCATCACGCAGTGTGCATGAAGGACACGTCTCCAGACTGCAGAAGCCCACTCAGACTTTCCCGAGGTAAAAGTGCAGAGCATTCCGAAATCCGCTCAAAGAAGAGTTTGGACAGATGTGCCTGAACCCTGAGACTGAACCAGAGCTAACCCCGCCCCCCCTCCACCTTAATTAAAGCCCGGGGTATTGCATAAAATCGATGACCTCATAAATAAATGATGTCACTGGTCTTCAAAGGAATAGCCTCCACTGCCGGGGAAAGCCATGGACGCCTAGGTCAGGGAGAGCAATAAACAAAAACAGGCCACAGATGTGGAGTTCTGCTGTATGATAGGACTTGCACTCCTCTGTAAATGACGTCCAACACACCAGGGCAGATAACCAGGGCACATATCTTTCATTAAAGTCTACTGACCAAAAGCACTACAGGCTAAATGCAATATAGGGATGAATACAGCAAATAAAGTCAATACCAGTTTGCTCCTGGGTCAGCTAATCTCACAACAGTCAGATCCTTGACTTGGTTGCTGTTTTCTTGGTTACATGGCAGATCGAATCAGACCATATTAAACAACCAGGAACAGAGTGAGCGAAAAAGCCTAAAAGTCTTTACAATATTTAAGGGTCTCTAATGCCATTTTGGTGACACAGCTATGGCTCTAGAAAGCTGGACGTTGGCCATATGGCTGGGAAGATTACACCAGAGTACAGCCGCACCATGAATTAATCAAGAAAACAGACTCTGCACACAGTCACTCAATCAGTGTGAGATTAAGAGGAAACCGCTGCACCAGTGTCCTGAGGCGAGTTATCAGAACAGAATTTTAAACACTCAGCTTGAGCTGATGAAAGTAGCGGAGTTCGTGTCTGTCATTGAAAACAGCACAACGAGCACGTAATAATAGAAACACTCCTGTAATTGTAACGCAAGGCATGGTGGCCCTGCCAATTAGCGAGCACTGCCAGTGTGTGATAGAGCTTCCTCGATGTAAAGGAGATGCAACTCATACTTTAAATGAGCTGAAATGAGATAAGAACATTATTATATATCATTTGCACAGCATAAAACATATATGGTCCTGGGTATGAATTACGTCCTTATGCTTAGGAACACGTAGGATCCAGGCTAAAGCCAAAGGCCTCATCGGAATTCCTGACCAGTCCAGGTGAGCAGACAAGAGCCACCACAAACAGTGTGTCTGTTCCAGCGGGGCCATGGGGCCAAAGCCTATCGGCTCCTTCCACCAGCGGGCCCCGATGTTTGATAGGACACCTTCCCTTCGCACTATCCTTCAGAGACACTCCTAGAGCCTCTGCTTCTTTGTGATGGCAATCCAGAAAGCTGCCCTTATCACTGCCAACCCCGGCAGCTATTAGCATTCTAAATGCTATTAGCATTCCCGACATCTATCCCAGACTAATGCTCGGCACTGGAGTGCCATTGTGGCCTGGGCCTTCCACAGTGCTGCCTAAAATAACGCTCCGTACCAGTGATCCCTCATTAAAAATGTTTCCTCGCAGGAAAATAAATTACACATCGAAAATATCATCACACCAGACTACACATTTCCATTAGCAAGAGAGGCCATCTAGAGAGAGGCTAATGTTCCATGTGTCTCCGTCAGCTTGGGTTTCTTCCTCTGATGGGAATGGGAACACATCACTGTGTGTTTGTCTCCGTGTGTCTCTCTTTGAAGCAGATTACAGTGGTTGCAGGTACTGGGCGACTCAACGATGACACCCCTGCCCCCACCTCCACTCCACCCTCCAGGACGCCCTGCAGTATCTTGCCCTTTGATAAATAGGGTCAGCAAAGCCTATTATCAAGCCCCTTCCACTCCTCCACCATTATCCACAGGGTTACGCGTCTGGCAGGCGTGGCCCCTGACCTTCACCGCCTTTTACCACGAGCCGAAAGACAAAACTTACTAGTCCAGGTGGCCTTAACTAGCTTGGAGCTAGCCGCTGTCTGAGAGGAGCGCCTCCTCCTCCCTTTGTCTGCCTCTCTGTCTCTCTCAAAACAATCACAGCTCTTCCTCGCTCACGCCGCTGTAATTTCTGGACTTAATGGTTCAAAGCCTGCCCACAGCCATTCAGAATCAGTGAGAGACAGGGAAAGCTGATGACAGCCTGCTGCGCCCAGATGTTGAACATGAATCAGGGTTGCAGGTGGCATCTCCAGACTCTTAATGTTGTGAACATTAGGACTGGCATTGCTCTGAAAGGCTGCCGGTTCATTCATCAGTGGAGAAAACGGAGCGATTTAGAACAACAACAGCAACAAAAAAAAAACAAAACATACCTTTGTTGAGCTCAAAGAGCAGTTTCACAGCCCGCACGAGGACATCAGATAGCCATTTACTTTCATTCTGTCTGTTTGGGCACACTCTCAGGACAGACACATCAAAAGGAGGTCTGGTTGTGTGACAGCACACAACCCCAGCCAGCACACACACAGTATACACTCATATGTACAAACACACATACACACCACAGTTGGATAGACCTGGGGGTGACTGGGTGAATGTGGGGGAAAAAAATCCCTTTTTCTGCCTAGCCAGGATAAGCACCAAAGCCCAGTATTGTTTGGCCAAAATGACCACATGAGAACTCCGTCATTCACACTAGTCACTAGCCATTGAACACAGATTTCTTTTCAGCAATTCCATGCATCCCCTGACTGCTTTACTGCAAAGCAGCAATCTGATATGAAGGTATTAAGTACTTAGTAAGTCCAGGTCATAGCACTTACAGTCAAAAAACAGCCCTGGGCTGTCCTAGAGCCCCGCCCCCAAACTGTCTCTGCGAATCCTCTCAGGCACTTTATTTCCCTCAAACAACTTCCACCCACAACGGGTCTTTGTGCCAAATTTCATCCTCTCTGGCCCATTAATTACTGCAGTTTGAGGAGAGTAAAAAAACAGGCTGCTAGGTTCTTTCTCAGCTTCCTAAGAGGAAGCCCAGTTTACATCCCATGCTGCATAGCAGTTTAATGCTGAGGTGCCCCAAATTAAAGACAACAAGCAAGACGTCCAAGACCAACACATCATCGCCTCGGCCGAATCGTCGTGACGAGGGGCCCAGATGCACCTCTGAGCCCTACAGCATTTTTCAAACCCTTCTCAGTCTAGATGAGGTTTTGCACTCTTTAAAATGAATGGCCATGGCTCTGCCCAGTACACCCGTAACAGTCTTTACTCCTGGGGCACTGAAGGAGCCAATGAAAACAGCAGATTGATCAGGCTGGATAATAGCAATCCTGTGTGACAATGCACTCGCATGGGCAACTGGGATTCGGCTCCCCCTCCAATTATGATCCTACAGATTTTTTAAAACCACACTCTCTGCCCCTCTCAAAGCACCATCTACTAAGCTGTCATGTTTCATAGCAGCACGTAATAACAGCACACACTTCTTCATACATCGCGCTAACGCTGAATGGTGGAGAACAGCCCCGATGCAAGGCTGAAGGTAAGCTAATACAGCCTCGCGCACAGGACCAGCAGAGATGGAAGGAAGACTGATCCTGGCGGACTCCAAGCCTGAAGTTTCAGCCGGGATCCTCATCTCTGACCTCGGCTTCGTGAACATGCTCATTTTTATCAAGCGCATCAGGGACGGGGGAGCTAGCCAGCACCAGCGGGCCATGAACCTCAGCGGATTCATTCCTTCAGTCCTCACACACCTCTGGTTCCTAAAGGCCAACAGATATCTTGGCAGAGCAACATTTCTCAACGGCAAAAGTGCAATCAAGATTTTGATCAACAACAACAACAACAAGAACAACAAAAAAAACCAAAACACCAAAGAATATGACATTTGAAACGCAGGACGCAACCAGGTCAATTCCACCAACAATCCAAAAATTCCACCAACAATTCCTCATATGAAGACATGAACGTTCTGAAGGTGTGAAGGGGTTAATGAAGGGGTATGTGAGAGGAACAATCAGTTTACCTCCTGATATCTCTGTGGGGTCTTGTGTAGGCAGGGTGTCTTTCAGTCTCTGCAGCTGAGTGCTCTCGCCATTCAGCTGGCTGTCCTTAGCTGTAGCAACCCAAGTAATTCAGCATGTGTAAAAAATTGTCTATAACCAGCAGGTGCAGTAGGAGGGCTTCATGACACTGGTGTTTTTCATACCTACGTATTTCGCGTGAAGTGCTCTACTTTGCTGGCTTCCCCTCACAGTCATAACCTTGACTGTGTACTCCTTCGTGGGATTGAAGTCATGTATTATCGCCTTATTCTCTCCCTTCGCCATGCGAAGCTCATTCCTCTCGCCACCTGTGATTGAATGCATATCGGTGACAGCAGGTTGATTAGTATGCGGTGCATTGCCTCGCCATTAATGTTAACAAAGCCATCAAAGCTCATTCCCTGCTCGGGCGGGCCCTTCCTCAATGTCAGATATGGAAGCGATGGGTTGCCAGGATAATCCTGTAGTGAGGATTTTGCGGGTGATTTGGCAACATGCGACGGGGTGCTCGTAGCAGCCTAATGCCGCAGGACGACGTGTTTATGTCTGACCTTCTGCTACAGCGGCGTAATATCTGTGCTCGGAAAAGCCACGTGCGATGTGTCCTATACTTTACACTCTGTGTGGCTGGGTGCTAAAAAATTTATGCAAATAAATAAATATTTGCACTTGCTTGCATATTGAATAATGAGTTTCCTTTAAGTGTAGAGCAGCTGGTGACACTTTGTCCTTCTTTTAGTTTAAGCATCTGTATGCCTTGCTGTGTTTTCAAGGAATTTATTCCTTATATATGTTTGTTGACGCTTACTGGCTGCAAAAGAAAAAATTATTTTCCTTTTTTACAAGTCTAATGTGTGTGTGCGCGTGTAATACAATTGGAACTTTGCAACCAGTTGAAAGCACAATTCCGTCAAACTTCTCCCGTATGTAATATTTAGATAAAAATGATAAAACACATATAGCTACACAAAACTATCAAAACAAAATTAACATCCTCTACATTTGCCTTGAGAGAACAGCAAATTAATTTTGACTTTACTCTTCCGACACTGTAGCACTGCTTTAAGCAATGTTATTGAATTTATGGTTCATGTCAAGCTGCAACAAATCAGTGCTAATTGTGGCTAATGTGCAGAAATCCAAATCAATGTTGAATATGTTAATTGTTGAACAGCAACACATTTTCAGCTGTATATTACAAAATCTGTTCAGATTCCCATGCAAAACCATTTCTCTTCTTTTAAATATGACAAAATAGCTAATACTAGAGACAGACAAGTTCCACACATATTCATTTATTATATCCACTACATGCACACGTGATTTGCAAAGGCAAGCTGCAGACAGTGGCGCGGGCTTCTATCGTTTGTTTTATGACCTTAGATAAGCCTCACTTTCCACTTCACTTAACCTCTCCAGGTTTCCACGTCAAGCACTCCAGCCGCCGTTATGTGGCCTCCACTCCGTCCCTATATCTGAAAACCCAGACTGTCTCCCCCAGTTCACATCACTGACCAGTGATGCCGATTCAAATCCCTGCGGACCACAAAGATATCAATTTGGGGCGGGGGGGTGGAAACTGCACTTGCTCAGCGGCTGCAGCGAGTGTGATTGGGGTTACGGAAGGCCGAAGAGGTTCAGCACTGAAGTTCCCAGTCTGCTGATGAGTGGGCACCACTTAAGAGAGAAGTGTGAGACAAAGGTGCCGTGGATCTGTCACCTGAAGCAAAACCTGGTGAGGGGACATCAAAGCACTCAATTTCTCATTTGTTTAAATGAGCCCAGGAGAGATACAAAGGACAAAATCAGTTTGGAGTGGTGGGTAGGTCAGCTCCATTGCTTTGATTTCTGCCACTGTGAAACTGAAGGCTTTTTCAAAGGAACTGGTTAATCTACAGCTACTGTTAAAACATTAACGCTTCCAGCTGTAAGCATCATGAGAACATTTGCCTCCTGTGTTTTCGTTTGAAAAGACAACACAAAATCCAAGATTTTCAGCCCAATAGTAAAGTTTAACTATGTTTGTTTAGTTTTGAGCTCAGCAGAGGCAATAGCCAGAGCCAAGTCTGACTGACAAAGAGCATCAGACTACAGTGGGAGCCCCTTTAGCTCTCAGATCAGGAAATCCATAACCGCAAAGACACTCTGCAGGACAGAATACAGATTTTCACAAACCATAAACCTGACATGACCTCTGTTGCTATTTTTCCTCTCTCTTCCCCTCTTCCCGCCCAGGGATGGTAGCATTGTTAAGGGATGTGGAACTCACTCAGCTGACATCTGATCCTGTAAACGCAGGATCCGATGGGGACCTCTCTGACCTGCTCCACTTGTGGTGCACCACCGCAGGCAGAGGGCTTCCACCCTACCCCACCCCAACAAAGAGCCACTGCAGCCTGTGGACACTGACAGACTCCAGCCATTGGCCGTCCTCGTTCTTCATATCGCTTGCACACCTCACGTCTTCCGACAGAATTAATGACAGCACTTCACACTGCTGTAGAGTTAGACTAAAGGCTGCTATAATTAAAACAGCTGCCCTTCCCATCTGTTAGAGCTGCTGGTCTAACTTCACTTAACCTCATAGCGGAAGCTGCTAAACGCCACTCTGAAAGCTTGAGTTTTCACCAAGAAATGAGCCAGACTGTTCTGAGCGTGTTTAGATTGTTATCCATAGGTGAGGGGTTTTAGGTCTTTAATAAAAGGACGAGCTCTAGGGCCTGATGGTTAATAAACACCTGACCTTCTCAAGATGCCCTGTTGTTGGCCAGGGCTTGGGCCCAGGGTTTGGGCCCAGGGCTTGGGCCCAGTGGTTAGGCTAGATCTGAGCTTAATCCAAGACCTCTTGTTGATATGTGTTTATAAACAGGCAGTCCTTTAGCAATAATGGGAAAGATATACATCTGCTTTGTCATTTGGGCCATACAATATGAACAAAATATCATATTCCAATTACATGGTTGCATATTACATTTGCAATATGATGCGTGACATTTCCATCAGAGGTTTTAAAAGATTGGGCTGCATGAGTGTCTGACTCATCACGCAGCACACAATTGGAATTTCTGTGCTTTGTTATAAACCTCAGTTGCTTTTTTTTTAAATATGATTTTTAAAAATCATTGTACAGCTCAAAGTGGTCCATTACTGTGAATGGATAAACTGTTAATATATGAATTTCTGAGTTAGGGATCCTTAAGCATTAAAAAAGTACATACAGGCACAACAAATATCAGAGAAAATGAATGGTGGTTTATCAAGGCCATTACACAGGTTCATGCTTCTTACCTGGCGCACTGTTGTAAATGAACCTATAGCCATCATATTCCCCCTTTGGCTCTTTCCATGAGACTTGTAACTTGCCTGGCCCCAGGACTTTAAACCGTATTCTTCGTGGACCTGGAACTGAAAGAGAAGAACCAGGATATTTCACCCTTCACACTGACCACCATGTAAGTGTCACATATTGCTGTATGTTGTGCGCATTCAAACTGAACACATTCCAGAAGCATGAAAAAGTGGAGAGGTAATGGCTTAGCTAACGCAGAAAAACAAACAATTCTACACATGCCTATATAACAAACCACACTCTCAGAGCAGCTTAAACAAGATCATTTACTTACAGAAATTTTAATTCATTATCATTTGGAGGATATTTTAATGTTATTTAAAGTTGGAGCATAGTGAGAGAAGATGGTACTAGAGAAGAGAATGTGGCTTATTAAACCTAGGCTAGAGACTACAGCACTATTCTCATAGCCAGGGATGGGTTTCGATCCAAATGGGCCAGTTCCTGCTCGAGCCAATCTTTTCAGTTCCACTTCAGAATCAGTACTGTATTCACTTCAGAATGTTTATTTGGAACATGCCAGAGTACTACATCAAATATTACGAAAACACGACACTGGAGAAAAAAGGATATCAAATACAGGCAAAGCATAGAGCACATAATGGATGCACTATTTTTTTTTCCAAATGTAACAATTTAATATGATTTTTCCTGTCTGAAACAGTTTGAAATTTTCCAGAACTTGGAAGTGCTGTAGTAGCAAAATGTAGGCCCAAAGAGTCTGTACCCATCCCTAACTATTTTAAAGACATGAAAGAGGTATTGGAGGACCAGTTCAGGAGACACCATTTCAAAGACTTTGAAATTTGCAACCAATTAGAACTTTTGTCTTGCTGATAAAAGGTCAGGTCATGCCAGCTCATTAGTCGTTAATGGAGAGCTTTGACCCCAAATTAGTTTTAAATGCCATAAAGTGTTAGCCCCGTGTGCCTGGCCACCACACCTGCTGTACATACATTTCTGCCGAGATGTATGTGTGTATGAGTCACAATGAAACCCCAAACTCTGTTTCATTCATCGTTACAGAAAGAAGTGAGAATGCCCATATTTTTTTAACATGCTACCAGTTATTTTATGTGTTACACTACAATAAAAATATATGTACTGAACTGTACTCCAAGTGTGGGCATTTTAAAAAAAAATGGGTTGGAAAGAAAATGTAGTCAGACACAAGCACCACTGAATGAAGTGAAAACTATGAGCGCATGTATAAGTAACAGAAACTGCTCTAAATTCACCAACCTGAAACTGAGGATTGGGTTTCTGATCTGCCGTCTCAAGAGAGCCTCCACTCCACACTCTTTTCTGCAGTCTCAAAACAGGCCTGTGCCTTTGATGGCCACTTTGTCAAACTGAAATACGTATGTACAGGAACACGACGCAAACATCTCATACAGGACGAAAGCGAGCGAGCCTGATGCTCCAGAGCGTGCCTAGACATCCCCCATTTGTGAAGCGTGGTAAGGGGGAAACATTGTCGCACGTGGCATACTCAAGAGCATTCGGGTCTGCACTTTTGATGAAGCGACTGGAAACAGGTCTGTGAAGGCACGGGAACGTTGAGGTGCTTGCACATGATCGGTGAATAAGAAAGAGGAAACATGGGGTGTTATGTCCCCTTCCAGACAGGACAAAGGCCCCTGAATCCTAAAAGAACTGCAGCTACTGCTGCTTTCCGGAGGATCACTCACGAAAGCGTCTCCACTTTTGACTTCCTCCCGCTTATCTAATTCACTCCCACTTTTCGGCAGTGGAGAGAGTGTTCGCGAAGACACAGAGATGGTTTGGCATGGCGCGCTTCTACCATCGCAAAGGTGAAACGCGACGACTCGTAACTTGAAAAGACAGGTACGAGCGGGAGGCCCCGTTCCTGTCTGTATTTTAGAGACGCACAGCTGCGAACCCAGCAGTCTTTGATGTGGCTATCTTTCATCCATTTGAAGACACTTGTGCTTTGGCAGATAGCACTTACTCCAAATCCCCAGGCTCCTTTTATCACTGCACTTCCGCTTACTTACCTGACAGAGAGCCACACGCCTCTTTTGAACCTTTATCTTTTAACAACATGGAAATCCCTGCCACGGGAATTAAGATATTAGCACCTGCAGGGGAGGGAAGAGTTGAGAATATTGTGTGCCCCGCCATCAAAGTTATTAATGGGATGCAAAATACCGCAAATCTGCACATTGTGGGAATTAGAGAGGGGTGAGATGATGGTTGACATGTCCCCAGTTTCAATGGAGGTGACATAGCTGTGGCTAGATTAACATAGTTCCACCGCAAAATGTGCAAATCATAGTATGCAAGTAAACTGGTGAATTTATGAACGTCAAAGATTTACATGCAAATCAAAATTACAATTACCCTTTTGTAAAAGCATTTTGTGTTTGTGCCAGACATATTTGTTTACTGTGCCTGTTGAGATTTGAGACACTCTGTTTCAAGGTGACATTTCGTTCTAATTTCGTGCTATTTCATTACAACTTTGTGCCTTAAAAATAGATTCTGTCAGGTGCAATAGCCTCACACAGTCTCATAGCACTGCAATCAAAATGGTTTTCATGAACATCCAGCACTCCCCATTCGTTTTCATCAAGTTTGGCACTTAGTTATTTTACACATTTTCTGTTCTATACATCTGGACTTTGACTTCAAATAAGAGCCAAAATACCAATGCGTGCGGCTCTGCCCATTAGATATAGCCTACACAATCTGTTTTTATTGTCCAGTAAACCAGCCTAAATTTCATCTTTATATTGTCTTATTTATCTCAGTGAAAGATACACACTCGTGCCTGTTAGCCTTTAGTGCCCTGTTACAGCACACAGTCACATATGGACACAAAGCACATTAAACACGCACATTAAATTAAAGAGTTTTTTCTCTCTTTTGGTGAAGAAATTTCCTGTGACTGAGTGAGAGCGTAGGCTGCCAATCAAACAGAGCAGAAAGTGACAGAGAGAGAGAGAGAGAGAGAGAGAGGGGGGATAGAAAGAGAGAAAGGTGAAGCAAAGCAAGAAAAAGAAGGGGGGGGAAACCCCATGCTTGCAGTCACCTTGCAGTGCCTTGCACTCTGGGAGCTGGCATGAATGCAAGGCTCCTTTGAAGCAGACCAGCCAATTATACATGTAAGTCCCCTTCAGGGATATCATATACATACCTTCTGATATAAAAGACAGAGATTTTCCTTGGTCTCTTTCTCTCACTGGCATAATGAAAACTATAAACCTCTGAACTTTTTAATTATTCATTCCCAATCTATGATGCATGTCAATGCAGTCACAAGTTGTAGCCTGATAATATGCATTTGTAGACGCTTCCTTTCCAAGCACAGTCAAGTTAGGATTACATGTAAACTGCCAGTTCATCTACAGTCTTCCATGTTGAGAATAAAATATATAAATATCGAACAAGAACGGCAACGCATTGCACAGTTTATACTCCACTTGAAACCCACATGAGCAGTGACCTTAGAAGGAAATTCCTTAACTGAAATTGCACGTGGCAGGAAGCGGGACTAGATTAAGAAATGTGGACTTACTTTGCCCTTTTACAGGGCTGGGAAATGGCATCAGTGCCAGGAAGACCAGTGGCCACCACGCCTTCATCCTGAACCCAAAGACCTGTATCCCGTCGAACGAGTGAGCGATGCTGCGCGTGCACCTACTGAGAGAGACAGAGAGAGAGAGAGAGAGAGAGAGAGAGAGAGAGAGAGAGAGAGAATGGAGGAGCGTGGACAAATTTGACTGAAGCAGCTCGGACCCAGCCTCGAGGGGGTTTCTCTCCAGGAGACGAGGAGGGGGAAGGGAGACATGATTCTCTGGGTCAGAAACAGCGAGGACTTTGTTGAGTTTTGATGGTCCACCAGTAAGAAGCACTTCCTGAATGCCATTGTTGTTCATGTGAACAAACAGATCACCACAAGCCCTTATCATTCACTTTGCAGGCTGGAAATACAGCTGCCAAGGACTGCTCAGTAGGACTGCGCTGGTTAGGTTTCTGCACTGTCAAACGACACTGTTTATCCTTTATCAAGCATTACTACCTGAACTACAAATATAATATACAATTACACACACACACACACACACACACACATAAAATTTGTTTACAATTATTGAACAAGTTTTTTTAATGAAATGAAGGCCCTATACATTTATTTATTTTGTAAACATCTGACGACACAGGCGTTGCCTGTACTTTTACATGTTTTTTTAACAAGGTGTACACTATTTATATTTCTCAAAGCTTCGCTAAATCCAGATTTTTGAAAGGTGCTGTAACCTATAAGGTTCAGTCACCTGCCTTCGATCTTTTCACCAAACGCTGGATTTAAGTTTTGTACGCGCCTTAAACTTATCCACTTCATCACATAATAATGTGAACCACATAATAATAATAATAATAATCATAATCATAATCACAATAATCATAATAATCATAATAATGAATGCGATAACAATGATTTGGCACATTTATGCAATCTTTACCCATAAAGTCAACTGCTTGATACAAAGCTCCGAAAGGTTAATAGTTAACTTGAGCTACAAAAACAACACAATCATATTCCTTGGCTTTGAACTTTTTTTTTTTTGGTTGTTCCCAATGCGCAATACTCGGCGAGTAACCTGCGAGCTGTCTCTTTGGAAATGTATCGCCAGTGCCAAATCCCGTCTCTTTCGTTTTATTAATTCTCTATCTTCGGAAGCCTATTCGGAGGTAAAGACGCGAGTATCCAGCCTTACCTGGCACACCATCCAACTGAGAGAAAACAATCCGTGTGCGCCGAACGCGCTCGGATAGATACCCAGAGACAGCGGCTCTCTTTTTGAATTCCCCAGTCCCTGTTTCCAGAAGGTTTAGACGCCAGCTCGGTGTGGGTGTTCCGTCCTTACTTGGCCGTTTCTTCCCTGCTCTCCAGTCCTTCACCTCATCTCATCCTTAATCCCAGCGGGAAAAACAGCTCCGCGCCACCAATTGCGGCGTTGGGACGGACGAGGCGCGGGAAGGTGTAACCTCTCAAAACCAGAGACCGCTGTTCGACGTTTGAAATGGTGTCCTGCTCTACAGCTCACTACTTTATAATAAAGTCTTTTTGTGACAGGGACCTAATTGAGCTCTAAACTATGAAACGAGCTCTTCTCGGGTCTTTTTCAAGTGACTCGAGCGTTCTGAACGTGAAGGCAAAGCGAGGCGCAGATGATTTACTTCTTTCTTTCTGATTTGAAAGTGTGACGATAGGTCCTTCTTGTTTTAGGCGGCGACGATAAGATATCTCAAAATTCGGGCTGGGTTTAGTCCGCAGATACCAAAAAAAATAATTATAGCTTTATAGCTTATTAGGCTACGCCGTTGCTTTTATATCCCCTTTTATAGTCTGAGGTATATTACAGCATTAACGCAGGAGCCAATTGATCGGTCTAAGCCAAAATAGCTGAAACAAAACACTTTTGGGCCAAGGAAAATCCAACAGGAAAAATAAATGTACAAAAACAGATGAACTAACGAATCACCTGTTCTGCGCTAAAGAAATAAAGCACCTTGAGCAGGTGTGAGATGAGTTCCACTAGTGAATCAGCATTCGAACTTCTCCTTCACAGGCCTCAAGGATGAACAATACACTCTTGAGACTTGGTACTCTTAGACCTGACCAGGGTTTCACAAAGCCTTGCCATTTGGCTCTGGGCCTTTTGTTAAGAAAGAAAATCTCAAGAGAATACTTCTCATGCAAGATAAGACTAAAAGGAACTAGAATATGGGAACAATCTCAATGAGGCAATGCTAGCAATTGTAGTGCTACAATGCTAGATACTGACACAGCAGCCTGCACCATGTCATCTCACTACAGCAATCCTTCTAAAATGATTTGCCATGAAATAAAGTGGTAAATGTACAAAGTATTAAATAGTATATTTCGTGAAACATGGAGTAAACACATAATGCTATTTATGTTTATGTATTAAGTTAATATGCCTGCCATGTTCCAAACTTTCCACAACCTTTAGATTTCCAGCTACAAAAAAAAAAAAAAAAGAAGAAGAAGAAAAAGGAAAAACTCCCTCAACATCTTACAAACGCAACTTTGCCATCAAAGCTATGCTCCTGGGGTGTCACATTCTCACCTCTTTTTCCTTGCAGGCTTATTACTATAGCAATCCACACTAAGAGCAAGCTTAGTTATGACAGTTCTGCATAGACTGTTGGTTTCATTCACTGGTGCTCAGGCCACGCATATCGCTGAACTGGGTCTCACATGTGAAATGAAGCGGCTCCCAGCAGCAGTCCATTGAAGGGGAGGTGACACCTGGTTTTCTTGCTGGGACAATGAAGCCATGAGCTCTCCCAGTCCTGAGTGGCCTATTCCCAAATGACAAGCCAGGCCATAATGAAGGATTGAGAGCTAATCAGAGGGTTCATTCAGCAGGCTCCCAGGGAAACTCGCCTTGCTCAACGTCTCCTAATTAAGCGTGGGACACAGCAGGGAATGGCGATGAATAGCACACTGCAGGACTCCTGAAGATGTTTCAGAATCACAGATGCCACAGCATAGACGTACAGAAACCCAAACCTCAACAACTAACACATACTCTCTCTCTCTCTCTCTCTCTCTCTCTCACACACACACACACACACACACACACACACACACACACACACACACACACACACACACACACACACACACACATACAAATACACCAATACATCAACAAATGACCCGGTAAAACAAATCGGATAAAACTTAGGTCTATTAAGTTTTGTGAGAAACCTTTTTAGGTATCTGTATGGCTGTTCCGGCAGAGTATACCTTAGGCAGAACATGAGACCTACCAAAGGTATCCCTACCAATCTCCAGCAAGGTCACTGGTGTTAAAAACCAAACTTTGCCTAGAACATTATCCAGAGATGACTCATGGCCATGCCGACTGTAGCCATGCACTCATTCGAGAGATTCATCTCCTGCCAAGGTTTCCATAACCGTCGCTTACAGATGCCACAGAAAATATGCTTCAACTCAGAATCATCCAGTGAGCTTTTTACTGCATTTTCATCTTGTTTCTTTGCAATAGTACCCCTTGGCAATAGTAACAAGTGATCTGACAGGGAAATGATATGTAGAAACATAATTTGGTGGGTTAAACTGTTTCAATCGGCATGCCAAATGTGCCTGACTGCTGCAGGTGAGAAAGGGGCATGATAGGGATTCATCCACCACCTGGTACTGAGAGGTGTGGCCTGCTCAAGAGGAAGAGAAGCCTGGCCCTCCTCTTTAGCTCTGATATGGAACAGCATCACTTGGGTCTGTTATAATATTAATTTGTCTCTACTATATAATGGCCTTTAGTTCTCTGTAATTACAAGGTAACTTCAGCAAGAGAACTTTGGTATAAATATACTGCTATACAGTCTGCTCTTTATTCTCAGCATACTGCAACCAAACTAACACTTCTGAGATGACAGGAAAATTAATGGTGAACTTATTTTTGTAGTTACTATAGAAACATACTGTCAAGAGACTTATTATCAAGGAAAATATGTAAAGAGTTCAAGTTCAAGTTCGGTTTATTCGTCACATACATAGTCATACACAGTATGACTATGTACACACATACGCAGTGAAAACGCAGTGAGATGGTGGAGAGTGCTCTGTCCAAACTGAGGAAAGGAAACAGGGGTGCATAGAGAAAAATGTATATATGCAAGATAAATATATAAATAATATAAGACTTTACATTATTGTGGTATTTCTGGAGATCACTAATTTTGTTTATTGCTGGAAACCCCTCTGTTGCGGTACGCTTCCTGCTTTGAACACCTGAAATCCTACGCTCCTGCTCTGTCCCTTACATGCTGTTGCTATCTACTGACCAGATTCAGAAGTTTGCGTGTTTGGCTTTTCAGTGGTTTCTCCTTCTATCTATATTCTCTCCTACACTGTTGTCCCACAGTTTGTTAATACAAAGAATGTGACGGAACTTTGCAAATTCAGCAGTGTTCATTAAAAGTGGTGGCAGGCAAAATGGGGCAGGAATGACTGGAGCCAGAGTGAAGGAAGTGCGGCTTGAGTTCTGAAAACTTTGGGAAGTACCCATGACTCCCCCTTGCCTGTTCAACAAAAGCCATATCTCAGCATATTCCCTTCAGACCACTCCTCCACATTGGAAATGCTTATTACAGTATTGCCAAAAAAAGAGATGGAAACATACATTGTAGAGTAAAATAATTAAGCAAGTATAGTTTCAGTGTGTGTGTGTGTGTGTGTGTGATTTATATATATATATATATATATATATATATATATATATATATATATATATATATATATATATATATATATATATATATATATATATACATACACACACACACACACACACACACACACACACACACACACACACACACACACACATAAAGTACAAGAGCATAATATTAAGTTTTGATGATCACACTTTACGGGTTTGCTGTTTTCCCTGTCCAAACATTGTATGCTACTGACCTCTTGTGGTCAAAAATCGCCAAGACATGTCATGCTTCATTGTAAATGAGCTACTTTATCTAGGAATGTAAATTACACTTTGTGTAGCTAAAAGCAAAGATTAAGGAACGAATTGGCATCATATTGCAGGCGTTTTTTTATTCTAGAAAAAAATTAAAAACTGTATTCTAGTATCCTATTGTATCCTAATGCACCCTATATAAATTGTCACCTCTTCGTTTATGTAGATTACATGTTTTGCTCTTGAGCACATATTTAGAATATGCAACCCTTATGAAGTTTTAAATCTACCTTCTGCGATATTTCATTCAGTGTGCTATAGTATTCATAAATCTTAAGCAATGCTTGTTTTCACCAAAGGGGGGCGCTAGTGCAACATTTACTCCTTTTGGGTGTAACCAGAATTAGTAATTAGTTACTCACAAAATACAGCAGGCGCATACACACATGGCCCACAGGGAGATAAAGATACGACAGTAAAGAGAGGACTTGCCACCTTCAAGGTCCGTCAAAGAATAAAGATCCTCGCTAAAACCAGTAGACTTTAGTTGCAGGGATAGTTTGAGTTAGCCAAACAGGCAACACTAGCCTCTGTTGTGAAACACTGTTGTATTACCTCCACTACACACAAGAGACACCTCTGCAGTCCATTCAAATTTGTTTAATAAAACATTTATCAACAGACACATGATTTTTGAACTGTACTGCAACACACACACACACACACACACACACACACACACACACACACACACACACACACACACACACACACAGCCTTCATCTTATTTCTCACATCTTATTCATTTGTATTGTGTAAAGCAGTAAGTGCTATATATCTCCACATCCCCTGGCTTCATATTCTCTCATTTGATCATAAAGCACAACTAACATCACGTGATTTTTTTTTTTCAGTTTACACAGTCCTGTGCCTGGGGCCTCACGGCAGATAGCAGCCTGCTGGTGCAGAGAGATTATCCCAAATAACGGAACGCTGATTGTCAGCACTATATCAAGCACCTACACCATGGAGAACTACAGAGAGAGAGAGCGGGACGCACAGCGGGGATGAGTGGAGGGTGTCAGGAGGCCATCGGCCGTGTTGGGGGCAGTAAGGATATGTGAAACCAGTCTGTTTTGACTTCACATGTCGCCTTGCAAATTACCCCAAAGTTCAAAGTAAGGCATGAAGAAGATGGCAGTAATATGGCCTGGCAGTGGAGATTCAGTGGACAGCACTATGTCTGTCTCCAGTGGAGCCCCCTAGTGTTCTGTATGTATGAATGGTACTCTGTCCTCAGCAAAGGACTCCCGCCTGCTAGCAAGCACTATTTATACAGCTTACACGAACCCTCATGCACGGGATTGCTTCACACATTTAGCACTACATACCTTTTAGATTTCATTTTCTACACATAAAATGATCCTTTTGATAATTGCATTCTGTGTCGAGTGGCTTTAAATACTGTTTTTGCTATTATTGCTGTTGTCAACTTTTAGAATATTACACACATTAGACAATATGGCTCTCTTCTATTTATATGCAACTTATTTATTTGGCTAGATTAATTTGTGTTTAGGACAATACTATCAGTAACTAAGCTCTTCTGCTTATATAGAGTACTACAAGACTGTCTTCCAGTTGCATGTCAGACATTTCTACAAGATGTAGAAATTAGTTAAGTGTAATGGTTTAATTCAATGATTAAATGGGCAACGAGTCCTTAACTTTCAGTAAGACACCTATAGATTAAATCATATGTAAATCCTAAGTACTATAGTTATTTTAGTCATGAACATTTTTTTTTCTTTGTTAAAGTGTAAACAATGTGCATACCAACAAGTTTCTGGCAGTACAGAATTAAAGGACACCCCCATAGATTCCTGACTAAAATGCACTGGTGTCTCAGGATATGACCTACTGACGTTTCATTGGGAAAATGTCTGGAATCAGCAAACCACCAAATTGCTCTCTATGCTTGGCTACACTGTACCACTGCCTCACAATAGTCAATTGTTCCCAGCCTTGCGCAGCTGGCTATAACCTCTTTCAATCCATGAATGAGGAACCGAACTGACCAGCAAAAGAGGAGAATGAAGCTCCTGTCTACTGCATGAATGCCACAAATCAACAGGTCTGGCATGGGTTCCACAAGAAATGTCCTTCCCTGCTGACACAGGGGCTTGTTTTAAAGTCATCACAGATAGTGATGAGTCTTTGGGGGCTGAACGAGAGATGTCAGGATCTGCTCAGTCTGTTGATGGAGCTGATGACTTGACAAACAGCAATGATGCGGTTGTCAAACAAATGGGCCTGTAACTCTAGAGCATTCTGCTGAAGACTCCACTACAAAGAGTTCAACCAAGGGCCCTCACTGACACTATGATGTCTAGCAAAGAGAGAGATCGAAAAAAACAAGTGAGAGAGAATGAATGGGAGGGTGAGGAGGAGCAAGAACGTGTCTTCAGTATTCCATCTCCTCCATGACTTCCATGACCACAGTCCTGGGTCCTGTGAGAATTAGGTTGCTCACAGTCCTGTAGTCGAGATTTAGCACGTTGAGTCCATTGACCGAAACCACAAACTGACACACCTAGAAAGGGGAGGGCAAGAGAGAGAGGAGTTGGTCAGAAGGAAAACCACGACTGAAGGTTAATGTGAAATCCACTCGCAGAATGACATTAGCCTAATGGTTTGCCATTAAAAGACTGTTGAAGAAATGTCTGTGCTATAATGGTGCTGACATGAAATTAGCGGCAATCACGTGCCACCTGACGACATAGCGCGACAAGTAACGTGTTAAAACAACAAAGTGAGCTCCAGCTGAAGCGTGGAGGAGTGCAGTGTGCTGACAGCAGGACTGGTCAGTGAGGTCAGCTCCACTGCTGGACCTCTGCACCCGCCCACCCTTCGGCAACTACATCAAAAATGCTGCGCGGCTTTCCTTGGCTCGACTCCAGCCCTGACCCCAGCACCCGTCACAGAGAGGGTTCTTGGTAGGAATGTACACTAAAGGACAAGGAGGACTAACTGCCTTTAACTACACATCGATTAACCCTTTCACCACCGCCTAGGCTATACTTCAGTGTTTATCCCACTGTCTTTTTCTTCAGTCCCAGACAGTTTAAGAGATCCTCCACTGTCTTCTCTAATCTCATCTTAGCATATCATAATGAACTGAAGTCTGCAGGAACAGCTATCTAACTCTTAAGCTGTGAATTGGACTACCTATTGACTCTGGGCAGGTGGTCTGCACTACAGGATGTTGATGGGGATTAAGGTATGCAGTTATTTTTGAGTTGACCAAATGTCATTTTCTAAATCTGAACAGTGAGGAGTAAAAGAAAACAAGCCTATAGCCTACTCTGCTTTGTTCTCCCTCTGTTAAACATGATTGGTATATTCTTCATTCCCCCTCTGTTAAACATTATTGGTTTCTTCTTTGAAGGATTAGTAAAATGTCCAAGCTCAAGTTCTTGGAAACATTAAACATATTCCAAGAAGCGCTAAATACAAACATTCAGTCTGACTGTCTTATATCAACAACAAATTAGCCTTAATAAAGTGCACTTGCTTACAAGCATTGATGTATGTAGTTATTATCACACTCTGAGTTTTTCAAGCAGCTCAGAAGTGTGAAATTGTGAAATTGAGATTCAACAAGGTGGTTCACAACGGAAAATGTTTGTCTAGGCAATGACTACAAGTATTATTAGCTGCTAAGCACCACACTCATTAGTCTTATTTTCTACATTTGAGAGAAGTGCTCAAACTGCAGTGCTGCGTCTCTGATCTCCAGGTCCACTCGCAGCCTGGGGAACAACTGCACAAGCCGCGCCGCACAGTAGCCGAGCAGGGGACTGAGGACCGCTACGGCGTGCTGAGCGTGTGTGTGTAAACAGCACAAATGAGCATGCAAACAGGCATACTGCCGCAGTGTGTAAACATTCCCATTTGTAATAAAATTCAGAAATGGAGTTCAAAGGGGAAACGGTACAGTTGCCAGAAGCCAGAAGTTCTATTAGGTGTGCGGTATATTTGGCTTAGGTGTGAGCTTATGCTATACCAGAGCACACACAAAACACGCACATCCGCGCACACACGACTTGCTGTATAACCGACTTTACAATGAGGGATCACCTTTATATTTGATCTATTCATGAATAATCCACTCCTGCAAGGGTCAAATGTCACACACACGATTTTCCATGATTTCCTAACTGAGTGATCCCCACGCTCCCTTTACCCCCTCCCTCTAAACTGCGCCCGAAGTCAGTGGTGGGGTCACAGCGAGCGTGTTCCCCTCGGAGTTGATATATAAGCTACGCTGCGCGTCCAGCTCTTGTGCCGGCGCTCCGTGAGCGCACCTTCATCCCAGCCGCAGCTGCGGGTCCACCGGGGTCAACAGCCTGGATGTGGCAGGGTTTACTTCCCCTCACCACAAAGCCCCAGCCCACCGCATCACCTACGATCTGAACACACACACACACACACACACACACACACACACACACACACACACACACACACACACACACACACACACACACACACACAGTCAGCCAATCGAAAAAGCCACTTTATGGGCTTTCGGTGTCACTCCAAAAAGCTGAGTAGACGTGACCCAGGAGAGGAACAGCCCAAAGCTGATAATGAGGCAGTTTTGTTGTGTTATAACAAACATGTAGACATATAACAGTGCGTGTGTGTGTGTGTGTGTGTGTGTGCGCGCAACTTACAGTGAATGTTTTCTTCATAAAGGGCCCTCCATGTGACTGCAGCTCCTCCGGGCTAACTTGTCTCTTTAACACTGTGTGAGAAACGCACAAACCAACACACACACACAAGCATACAGAGAGCTCTAATCAGACTGTTATAGGGTGTGTGGTGGGTCTGTCAGTGATGATATCAGTGACACACATCACCATGGTGCACTCATCTAAAGAGTTAGTCATTCCCCTGTTCCATCTACCACTATTGCGATCAGGACGGTTAGGTTTGTCCTGCTCAAACGTTCTACGCACATGTCCACAGCCGTTACGTCGCCATTCCAGACTCAGACTCGCCACTGATCCCTCAGCTCAGGCTCGGGGGCCAGTGGACCATTCCGGCTCTCTGACGCCAGCTGTGATGCTGCGTCACACACTTGCTCTCGGATTCCCATCTCTTTCTCCCACAGCCATTCCAATACGTACAGAATTGGACTTTAAAACACAAAACACACGCAGTAGCGTGACGCTGTGCATAAAAGGGCAGCGTGGAGTGTTGACAGAGTCTTTGCTTGTCCTTGCTTGTGTGTGTGTGTGTGGAGGGGGGTGTATGTGTGTGTGGGAAGAGAAAGAAACTGGGAACATGGGAGACAAAGGGGAGCAGAGAGAGCGAGCGAGAGAGAGAGACATGTTGAGAAAATCATCAAAGTTTAGTTGTTCTAAAACTGCATATGTGGTACAGGAGTTAATCACTTCAATATAATATAATTTGAGAAAGTATAACACTTTGCAATGGTTAATTTGATATTTATTATGGGAGGAGACCTGAGGCATGCTGGGATTGGTGGAGCAGAGAGGCCAATAAGAAGCCACATAGCTGCCAAAATGAGGCACTCACTTGCTAGCACACATACACGCACGCACGCACGCACACACACACGTGCACGCACACACACGTGTGCACACACACACACACACACACGTGCACACACACACACACACGTGCACACACACACACACACGTGCACACACACACACACACACACACACACACACACACACACACACGTGCACACACGCACGCGCGCTCCACTGTCTTACATAAAAGCTTACAAGAGGTGACAATGCAGTGTCTAAGGGGTCAACATTCATGAAGTGCTTGCTTTTCCTAGCCAGACATTATAAAATAGTTCTTGGAATCTGCAAGAGCAGAGAAGAGTGTTTGGACTGTGGGAGGTTTGCCTTCTCTGGCTCGTGCATCTCATACAGGCCTCTGTGTGTGTGAGCTCAGAGCACTGGCAGAGGAGTGAGTTATTTGGTATGAGCCCACGGCTACTCCTGCAGTGGCTGTGGAATGCTCCGGAACCCTCATGCTTTAGCGTCTAAGCATCCTTTGAGAGCCATGGAGACCTATGTTTTAATTTGGTGTGGTAGTGAAGGAAGAGTGTTTTGTGTATGTGCATGTGTGCGTGCGAGCATGTGTGTGTGTGCGTGTGTGTGTGTGTGTGTGTGTGTGTGTGTGTGTGTGTGTGTGTAGCTGTGGTGAAACTGCACAGCTCTGCTGCATGCCTGCTGGCTGTGCTCCCTGTCTCTCCCTTTGAGGGACTAAATGTGCTTGCCAGACATGGACAAACACACACGCACGCACATACAAACACACACACACACACACACACACACAGACAGAGAGAGAGAGAGATCCAGGCTCCCAGTAAGAGTGGTTTGTACTGGGTCAGAGGGTATACTCTATAACACACTGCTTCTCTGCAGCCTAGTGAGAAGGCGAAGGCAGGCTTCAGCAGAGAGTAAGAGAACAGAGAATGAGAGTGAAAAGATGGAGAGGACAACAGAGAGACAGGAAGTTGCACGGAGGAAAAGCAAGAGCTGGTTGTTGGAATTCAGAGGGCTGAGAGCTCCACCGTGAGCAGCTCTCCTGCAGAAAAGATAACAAGACAGCAAATACATGTCACTGCATAATGTCCTAATATCATTACTGTGTTCTGCCAAACATGAGCTGCAGCTCGTCTCTCTCTGTGATTGCAGAGGTAAACTGTGGAGCGCTGGTGCAGGCCGGGACCGCGGCCGCGCTATGACAACGAGCACTGGCAGCACTGCGGATGGGAAAGCGTTTACGGGAGAGGGCCTGGTCCTCTTGGGATCACTGTCAAAATTTTAACAGCCCAATTACCGTGCAGTACAACAGAGAGGGGGATGTGCTCATACAACGTTTATGACCTGAAAGCAAACAAACCCATCACCTCCTGACCCTCTCGGGCAGCTTTTCCTGTCAGTGGAGAACATTGCAGTGGTCTCGCTAAAACGCTGGGACTCCAAGACCGCTAGGAGCCGGGCTGCATTCAGACAGTGCTCCTGTGCGACACTCATTGGCATTCGCTTCGAGGAACGGGTGTGTGTGTTAGGCGTGCGCTGTAAATTTCAACCGTACATGTAAGTGATGAGGTTGCTAAGGCTCTAAGCCCTGCTGAGTGGGAAGGAAGAGACCGAGAAAGAGAGATCGGCTTCACAGTTGGGAGTGTGGTAAGTGGAGTGGAGTCAGTGTAGGATATATGGATATATGGATATATGGACAATGACCGAACTTGACTGACTTGAGTTGCTGTAAATTCACACTCCCAACACATGGTGACTATTATTACAGCAACATCAATTAAGGTCAGCTTAGCTCCACCTCGGCTGGGACTGCTTCCAGAAACTCGTATATTTAACACAGTAATATTAGAGCGTTGTGGAGATGCTGTACTTTTGCAATTATGGGGGGGGGGAGGGTCTTACCAGACTTGGGGTTGCAGAGTACAGGAGGACTGCTGCTCAGGGTGGGGCTGCTGCTGTAGTAGCCGCTGCTACCACAACTGCTGCTCATACTGCCGCGCCTCACTGCCGACACCACCCGAATCTCTTTAGTGGGACTCACTGGAGAGAGAGACAGAGAGAACCACAAACACAGCAATTAGCCTACACCTCCGCTTACTGACTTAGGCTGAAAATCTATCTGCTAAGAGCACCTGGCAGAGTCCTGACTGTAAATCATTAAAACGGCAGGCTGAATATTTAGTTACTAAACTTAAGATACATTGTTCAGTAAGTACTGTCAACTGTTCAGTAACTACACAAGTTAAAAATGAAAGATACACAGTTAAATCACTGACATTAAATGGTATTTAAAGGTTTTAGACATATATATATGGACATATAGAGCCTTTTCCTAAAACCTTCTATATACACAATGCATGACCACACTATTGGAACATCTTTCCAGCCATTGGTTTTACTTCCCCTTTCGACATGTGCTTGATAAACTTTCTTATGTATGTTATGCACATTTCCTCAGACGCACACAGACAATCCCACACACAATCCCACACAATGTGGCTGCTGCAATGAAGATATAACATTTGATATAAGACTGACGGAGATCTTACACACACGCACGCACGCACGCACGCACGCACACACACACACACACACACACACACACACACACACCGCACACACACACACACACACACACACACACACACACCGCACGCACACCACACACACACACACCACACACACACACCGCACGCACACACACACACCGCACGCACACACACACACACGCACACACACACACACACACGCACACACACACACACACACACCGCACGCACACACACCGCACGCACACACACCGCACGCACACACCGCACGCACACCGCACGCACACACACACACACACACACACACCGCATGCACACCGCACGCACACCGCACGCACACCGCACGCACACACACACAAACACACACCGCACGCACACACACACACACACGCACACACCGCACGCACACACACACACACACACACACACACCGCACGCACACCGCGCGCGCACACACACACACACACACCGCACGCACACCGCACGCACACACACACACACACACACTGCGCGCACACCGCGCGCACACACACACACACACACCGCACGCACATTGCGCACACACACACACACACACACACACACACACACCGCACGCACACACACACACACACACCGCGCACACACACACACACACACACACACCGCACGCACACACACACACACACACACACCGCACGCACACACACACACACGTGCGCGCACACACGCGCACACACGCACACACACGCACACACACACACAGACACCGCGCGCACACACACACACACACACACACACCGCACGCACACCGCGCACACACGCGCGCACACACACACACACACATTCCATTCAGCTAAGAGAAGAGGAACAGAATGTCTCTCTCCCAGTACCCTGATCTCATTTCCTCTGCTATAAAACACGGCAGCACCCAGTGTCATTTTATCCACCCCAAACCCTCCTCTCACTACACCCCCGCATGCACGGAGCAGACACAGCACTAACATTTACAAAGGAACAATTCACCAGTGAATCCCCTGGTCAGAATTAAAGGTTAAAGGGCAGGGTGACCTTTCCAGGGAGGAGTAAGCTGTCACTGGGCTTTCTGTGGTCAGGACCGTGAGTCTCTCTCTAACCGGGGTAGAGTTCTAAAGTAAATAAGCATGTAGTCACTGTTACTCCGTACGCTCATACACGATTGATCAGAGTTGGTGTTATACCATGAACAGTACCGTAACAATTCAAGCTTCATGACAAATGATTGATTCTGATCCTGTAATGCATTAATGAGCCACAATGTGTGATATGTTAATGAACTGCAAGATTCTTGAGAGAAACTGGAATTTGCAACTTGGCCATATTAGTTTCTTTACATCTATTCGGTAATTTGGCATGTTTCAGTAAACCATTGTCCTTGTTCTCAAGCAAAACACACAAAATCAGCAACAGAATGAAGCACTGTGTGTCGAACTATAAAAACAGAAAAGCTACAGCGGTACAGTTAAACCAGTTTATCAGGATCGTCCACTGAACTGCATACATGTCATGAAATTTTAGGTTTATTTTTAAAGTTAAACTTTTTATTCTATCACTCTTGGAAATAAAAAAAAGGAATATGAAATTAAGTTATGTTTTCATGATTAAAGAGCTGATTGTAATGAACAAAATTCAGCAATCTGTATTTTTTTTTACCTGAAAAACCTCAGCACTACTGTGAAATTAAATGTTACTCCCAACACTGAGCTATGTTTGCAGAAATGTGGTAAATAATTAGAGTATAACTAGAATGGCTTCTAATTTTAAATAAGTAGTATATAGCAATCTAGTGTACATGTCTGCACATGATGCTGTCGGATAAAGACGCCCCATCACGTGGACAATAAGACTAGAAGGAAGAGACCCACTATGGGCTATAACAGAGACCCTCCACAATGGGCTATAACAGAGACGTGTAGACCCTCCACTATGGGCTATAACAGAGACGTGTAGACCCTCCACTATGGGCTATAACAGAGACGCGTAGACCCTCCACTATGGGCTATAACAGAGACGC
>NC_137510.1:23037500-23082500 GCF_041902795.1 Electrophorus electricus
GAGCTAACAAAAGTTGCCAATTTAATTCTAGATGTTACATTGGCATCTGTTGCTGTGGTCTCTCAAAATCAAAATGAAAAAACCTGTCAAAGCTACTGAAGCAGACCATCGTGAGGCTGAAAAATGAAAATTAATCAGTCAGAGGTGAGACCAAACCAATTTCAACTGTTTGTATACACTGTTAATAAGCAAGAATTTCCTGCTGAGCTTGACGATAGCAAACTACCTGGCCATGAAGAGCCACCGTAATGGAGAACCGAAGAGCAATTTTAATCATGAAGGGAAACTATTAAACAGCTCAAAAGCACTATTTAGGATGTAGGCATAGATGTGTCTACTATAAAGAGAAGAACACCTATGAGGGTTTACCACACTGGCCACACCTCAAGACCAGACAGGCATCAAAAAGTCCATCAAAAAAAGCCTGTAGAGCAAAGCAAAGTGTTATAGCCAGAGGGGAGACAGATTCATCTGTATCAGAGCAATGGATTGAGGAAAAATGAGAACCACTCATAAGCCATATCATACGGTCTCCTCTGTGAGGAACAGTGGCATAGCAGTATGTGGCTACCAGTGAAACTGTCTCACTTGTCTTTACGGATGGTGTGACTGCAGATGGCATTAGCAGGATGAATTTTAAAGTGAACAGAAACATCTGTTCAGAGCCAGAAAAATGTGTCACTAGCCCATTATTTATTAACTGCAATTACATATATTCTACTATGCCATGTTCTCTACCTGGATATGTACCTTACTTCTTTTAACTCTATGTCCACTTATGTCTTAAAGACATGTGTTTATTGATGATTCTTCAAAATGCCAAATCCTTTAAATTACTGCTTTAGAGTAAAAGGAGAGTTGTGTTAACCTTTTAAACTCCAACCTTAGTATTCAGTTACTAATGTTAAGGTGTATTATTTAGTAACTGATGTGAATTATTCATTAACTACATTGAAATAAAAAAGATGTGTGGTTTATTAACCATAAGTGTGGTTAATAAAAATCTTGACACTGTAGTTGGTTCTCAGAATTTCAGGGGTTAAATAAATAACACTTTTAAAGTGCTCTGACTACTTAGCCAGTCCTAAGTGAGCAGAAGAGGGTAAAATAATGAAGCTAGTGTTTCTTGACCACAAGTTGCACATAAGACTATAAAATGTGCCTTTCAGGTTCACTCAGTAGCACAAGTTATTCAGAGAGAGCTAGTCTAAAATTGTAAGACTGGACCATGACTAAATGTAATCTGTCTCTCAATTATGGGAACCCACAAGAAACTATTTAGGGAGTCAGCAATGAACAGATATATTTATTTTGGTATATTTAGCAACAGAATCATTAGAGACACTTTTATTTGTATAGCTAGGATCACCCCATCATTGTGAAGATTCATTAAACTACACATTTGAAAGACTCATTTAGCAGTGCAGAACTGGGCTATGCACAGTCAGACATATCAAATCATCTTTACAAACAAGTGCATCCAGATAAAAGGTGCTGGTTAAACAAGAGTAGAGTCAGATTGCCTCATAGTGTGTTTCACTAACCATGCTGTATGATGCCATGTTCCAGCAGTCTCCGCCCAAGTTGCTCCGCCTCCTCCCTACTGGCGATCTCCCCCTCTTGCAAGAGCCAATCAACAAATTCTGAGGCCACCAGCGTCCGCTCATAGGCAACGCCTTCCTCCTCCCGAGTCTGAATCAGGTTGTTTTCAGAGTTCATCAACCTTGACAAAAAAGAGAAGATTCTAAATATATAATGTTGATATAAAGAGAGGACGCTAGGTTACAGAATGCAAATAAGATACAAGATGTCAGCAAGGACAGATGTTTCCAAAGTGCTTTAAAAAACAAAAGTGTAAATGACAACTGATTTGAAAATGACAATTGATTAAAATAAGCAATCTGAAATTAAATAAATTAAAAAATTATATAATGGAATAAAGTGCATAAAATCAAGTAAAATACAGAAGGTAAAAGGAACTGACTGGTGGTACATTACTATGTCTGACAGTTTATCAGTCTTCATTTAAAAATGTCTAATGTCCAGGCACTTCTAAGATTCTCTGACACTAGGTTCCATCTAAGAGCAGCATAGAATCTAAATGTGTTAGTTTTTTTCCTCTCTGTTAGTTTCATCTCTGATAAACTCCCTATAATCTGAGAGTCCTGCTCACATTATCTTTCTTCAGCAGATCAGACTGATACAGTACATTTAGCAATTCATATACAGTGTGCACAGTTATTAGGCAAGTTGTATTTGTGAGGAATAACTTAATAATAATAATAAATTACATAATAATAAATCTCAGTCAACCCAAAATGTTAATAAACGTCAAACTTGAATATTAAAGAAAGTAAAACTTTCCAAAGGTTTTGGCTTTATTAGGAGAATATCTATGTGTGCATATTTATTGGGCAACTATTAGTGCAGAATTATTAAACAACTAAATGAAAAATAGAAAATTTCCCCATCTCACATGTTTATTTTCATGTAAGAATAAGTAAACTCAAAATACATAAATAAACATTTCTAACATTTAAAAAAAAAAGAAGAAAAAAGTGACCAATATAGCTACCTTTCTTTTCAATAACAGTCATAAGCCTTCCAGTTTCTTAATCTCTTGACGGTCAACTTTTTGTGCAGTAGTAACCACAATTTCCATCACCATAAATCTCCTGTTTAAGAAGGGCCCACAAGTTCTCAAGAGGGTTTAGGTCAGGTCAGGAAGGGGGTCATGTCATTATTCTTTCATCTTTAAAGCCTATACTGGGTAGCCACGCAGTGGAAGACTTCAATGCATGCAATGAAGCATTGTTCTGCAGAAAAATCATGGTCTTCTTGAAAGATGCAGACTTCTTCCTGTACAACTGCTTGACGAAAGTATCTTCTAAAAACTGGCAGTAGGTTTGGGAGTTGACTTTGAGTCCGTCTTTAACCTGAAAAAGTCCAACTAGCTCATCTTTAATAATACCCCACCTCCACTTTGCTGGCATCTGAGTCGAAGTGGAGCTCTGTGCCCGTTACTGATCCAGTCACGGGCCCATCCATCTGGTCCATCAAGAGTTACTCTCACCTCACCAGTCCATAAAACCTTTGAAAATCAGTCTTCAGATATTTCTTGGCCCAGTCTTGACATTTCACCTTATGTGTTTTGTTCAGTGGTGCTCAGGTTTCAGCCTTCCTTACCTTGGTCATGTCTCTGAGTACTGAACACCTTGTACCTCTGGGCACTTCAGGTAGGTTGCAGTTCTGGAATATGACAGCACTGGAGGATAATGAGTTCCTGGTGGCTTCATGTTTGATTCTTTTCAAATCTTTGGTAGTTAATTTGTGCTTTTATTCTCAACACATTTCTTTCAACCCTGTTGACTATTTGCAACAAAACATTTGATGGTTCTGTGATCACACCCCAATAATTTTAAGAGTGCTGCATCCCTCTGAAAGATTTTACAATTCCGACTTTTCAGAGTCAGTTAAATCTCTTTTGGCTCATTTTGCCTGAGGAAAAGAAGCTGCCTAATAATTATGCACACATTGATAAAGGGTATTGATCTCCTTAGGCCACACCCTCCCTCATTACACAAATACACATCACCTGAATTGCTTAAAATACAATAGGCATTCAAGGTTATACAGCTTGTAGTTGGAAAATATGCATAGAAAGGATGATATGGTCAAAATAGTCTCTTGCATAATAATTGTGCACACAGTTTAAAGTAATGTACATTGGACTGAATTCTGTAACCAATAGGAAGTCATAATCAGAATTTTGTTTCAAATAAAACCAGTAAGAATAATCAACCTCACCGAAAATAAATTCATAGAGAAGATACTTGGTTTTTGACAAGAAGTCTTACATTTTGTTTCCATTTTCGAGATGATAGACTTATGATTTAGTAATTGCTTTGTCATGAATAAAGATCAAAAGTCATGTTGTTTAATTATGCATCCGTTCTGTTAAATACCTGTTAAGACCTACAGCAATTTTATGCCTCTCATTTTTGTTCCCAAATGAAGTAAAGTAATGCCGTTTTATCTAGCTGCAGGAAGTTTTGGCACATCCACTCTGTAATATGGCTTGATGACACAGCCATTAGTGAGTCAACAGAGAGAGATAAATAAGTCATTTGCATGGCTGTGATGAAATATTTAGCCAAGGGGAAATGTATATAAACTGACTAAAACAACAACCCCTTTGGGAACACACATCCACTGACATAAGGCCAAACAGAAAAATACTAAGTGTAATTAGTTTTAGAATTACTATAATTAAAATACTAAGTGTAATTAGTTTTAGAATTACTATAACTGCAGACATGAATCATTATTAACAGCAAAGAGTAGACATATTAAAAGCCTGAATGAGCAGTACGTGGCAACACCTGTGATTTGTCATAATGTGATTTGTCATAATGTTCAACCTGAATACATACCACTGAGATTAATGAGATTAATCAAATAATTGATCAATTAACCGATAAATTAATAAACAGCTTTCGGTTCATAAGTAGTAAGTAAGAAGAGTGCACAGTGGGGGATTTAGATTAGCATGTTACACAAGCTAAACATGCAAGTCACTCAGTACAGAAAATAAAGCAGCAGGGGATGGGGGCTTCTTTAAATTTTAGAGATCACACAGAGGATATTAGGGACGCCTCCCAGAAAAGCTTTTAAAGGCTAGGCACCACCTAATAGACCTCTCTGAAGATTTCACATTATCTTTGCTACTGAAAAAAAAAAGTATATGTGAATTAAAATGAAAATAATATGTTCGTTTCTTTAAAAAGAATTATGATTTCAAGCGAAATGATGGAAAAACCCGATGTTGCTCCGGAAATTCCAGAAAGTGGCGAAGTGACTTCAGTGGTGGACAACAGTTAGCTGTTATCTAAAATAACCTAGTGAGCTAGCAAGGCTAGCTAATGTTAATGTCAAATAAACCTGGGCAAAGTAATTGCAACCCTGTTTACTTCTATGCACACAGAATCTCATGAACGCCTCTCTTTAGTTTATAATAGGATGCATGGCCTCACTTTTTTCTTGTGACATACTGGTTGAACGTCACTAACTCAACTTTATATGGCTGCACTGCAGGATTCTTTGACTGCTGTGTGTTGCACTCACGCTGAAACAGCCTAACATGTGCTTTCCCTTTTCACATTCCTGACTGGCGTTAACCTACTTCATGCAAGTAAGTTCTCACTCTCTCGCATGTTGTGTGGTTATTTTGGCATGACAAGTAGACACAACTGCCTGTCTTGACAGTTGCTGGGGACTGGGATCTGTAGGCTAACATTGTTTATCCAACCTGGCTGTGTCTGAGCGTTTATGTGGCTGTGCTCTACGGCGGCTGCAGTGTGTATCCTGGGGATTATCTGTGAATTTATCACTGGATTATTAACATCTCTGAAGTGTTTTTGCTACTCAACATGGCAATCTCCTATACTGCTCCTGAACTGCTTCATCTTAAGGACAGATACTACAGGCTTCCTCCTGTAGTGTTTTTTAACTGTGTCAACCTTGGGATAGTTCGTCATCCATGCTACTTACACTGCAGCCCTTCAGATTCTGTGAACTATGTCACTCCTGGAACTGAATGTATCCCTCGCATATGGAGCCCAAATTGTTGTCGCTCTACTGCTCAGTGATCAGTTGACCACTCATCACTGTTGCAACTACCTAGAACTACTGACTAGCCTGACTCTTGTTTCTTCTGTGCACATGAACACAAAGTTTGCCTTATTCAACGTTTGCTCTATGAACAGCAAAGCAACGTTTATCGCGGACGTCATACTGGATTGTAATATTGACTTCATATTGCTGTCTGAAACCTGGCAGCAACCAAGCGAATATCTGGTCTCAATTGTGCTTAACCAGCATACTCCTCTTTGTACACGAGTTGTGAGCCATCACCCTGCCCCGTGGCTTGCCTCTGAACTTAGGTTAATGAAAGCAGTCATCAACTGGAGCACTCTAGTTAGAAAACTAACTTGACAGTTCTTGCATCTGCTTATGAGGACCACATTCTCTCCTATAAACCTGCCCTGCATAAGGCTAAGGCTGACTTCCTCTCCACCAAAATGACAAACTGCTACGGTAATCCAGCCCACATTAATAACATCAGCAAAATTGTTTTCTTCCATCTTAAATATAGCGCCAGACTGAAACTCTAATTTGTGTTTTTATTACATCCAAACTGGACTACTGCAACTCCGTTCTGGTTGGGCTCCCTGCTAGTCTTCTCAAGAAGCTCCAATACGTGCAGAATTCAGCAATAACAGTTCTCATGCACTCCAGATCATGGGAACACATAACCCACAAGTTAAAAAACCTACACTGGCTCCTGGTCCATTATTGCTTACATTATAAAATCTTACTCCTGGTTTTTAAATCTTTACACAGTCTGGCTCCTGATTACCTCTCTGCTCTGTTGTCCAGACACATTTCCTCAAGGTCGCGCAAGTCTGCCGATGTTCATTTGCTCTCTGTTGCTCCTGGCAAACTACGCACGTATGGTGACATAACTTTTAGCATTGCAGCCACAAAGCTATGGAACTCCCTCCCCTTACACCTCCAATCACTATCCACCTTCAAAAAGCTTTTAAAAATGTTTCTCTTTCAGACTGAATTTGCTGATTTGAAAATCCTTTTCATTTCTATTGCCTCACTGCTTTATTTGATCAGTTTTGTTTTTGTCCTGTCATTCATTACTGTAACTTTTACCATATATTCATCTCAAATTTTATTTTCATTTATCTACTGTTGTCATTTTATTATTATTGTTTAACCTTATAATTCTTATCATGTTTTCATTTGCTATTGTAGTGTCCTTGAGTCTCCTGAAAGGCCCTTATAAATAGAACATTTTTATTATTATTATTATTATTATTATTAGAGGTGGGAGGGTAGGTGAAATCCCTAAAAATAATCACTGGCACAGTTCCTGCCATGGCACTCAAATGCATGCTATATATTATTTTTTTGAAGGCTTACATATCTATGTGTGAACAATGTGTGCTCTCTCCTGCTGTGCATTCTTGATATGAAAGTAAAGTGTGATTTTATATACTGATATTTCTATCGCGCACATACAGTATAGGCATAGATGCTAGCTAGGCAACTTAGGATATCTAGCTAAGTAGCCAGTTGACTAATCGGTTGCCTAATTGCAATGCAAATATAACAGAAAGTAAAGTTTCTAGCAAGTTACCTTGGGCAAGAGCTCAGGATATTACCAGAAACTGTACTAATCACAAAGTGAGCACCAAATTCAATGCTTGTGACTTATGTTATATGCATAATATTTAGCCAATAAGAAAAACCACATGTATCTTAAACATAACACATTAACCAAGTAGGACAAAGACGCAGATCAAAGAAAAACAGCTGTTATTATGCATTTCTGCACACTGAATATGTTTTCAGAATTTCTCTAACAACATAGTTTTTGATGTTGTTCCATTATATTTGCACCTATATGTATGGAATTTAGTAGACTAGTCTATAAATGTGCTACTTAGGTAGGGCAAATAGTTTACAATCAATTATATTCACATATCTTTATGTATAAGTAGGCCTATTCAATACCAAGGAACGTGGAATCCCTCTTTGTTGGCAGACTACTACTGGACACTGAGGGATACAGGTCAAATCCTACACCTGCGCAAGATTCTACATGTTAAGTGGACTAACAGCCTTATTTATGAATAAGTAATATATATTCATTGCAATATTCACTTAAAACCATGCCTAAGAGAAACACCTTTGAAATCAGCATAAAAAGAACTATGAGGACCACATATTTGAGTTTATAGCTGTTGCCCAGTGTTACTATGAGTTCCAATGAAGTAGCTCGCTACTTGAGTAGTCTTTTTAACAGATACTTCTTTACTTAAGTAATAATTTAAATGGCTAGTTTTACTTGTACTTGAGTATTTATTATTTTAAAGTAACTAGGCAGAATCCACAAGGCTGCTAAAATGAACTGTTAAAATAAAACCCTATTAGAACGTCAAAATTTTCAATTGTTTTCATAGCTGGAAACTTGATGGTCAATCATAGGAGCTGTGACATTCTCTACTTCCAAAATGCTGTTCTGATGTAGAATATCTTATGTATGCACTGTGTGTAATAAAAATACAAACTAAATAAAACACTGATGACTTAAATAGGACACACATAAGATTACATGAGGCACATACACCTCATGTAATCTTATCTCTGTATCAGTCCTCTCCCAGCGTTATAAATATGGTCTCCCTTATCACAAATAAGCTCTACATGTGAACATTGAGTCCCTGCGTGACTCTAGACCTACTGGGATATCAGACCCACAGCTGTGCAATCAGATCTTAAAGGCTGACCTTACACAGGGCACATCCTCTGCAGACCTGCTCTAAACTCTGGCTATCCTCCTCGCAGTTTTGTAGCTAACAGACCTGCTCTAAACTACAGCTCTCCTCCACAGTTTTGTAGGTCACAGACCTGCTCTAAACTACAGCTCTCCTCCACGCTGTTTTGCCGCTCTACAGCTCTTCACCATGCAGCCCAGCCCCAAGCCTGAGGCTGAACCTCTCATCCCAGAGCAGGCTCCTAACTGTACCCTTGCAAAGTCATTCAGAGTAGAACTGCTGCCTGTTTAGTGATAGCACAAACTGTTTTGGCACCTTTGCTCTGTCATGTGTTTTTAGGATAAGCTTCAGTATAGTGAATCATTGGTTGTACCAGCAAGCAGCAGCTCTGCTTCGCAACAGTTGTTGAAGAGAAGTACAGGCATCTTAGAATGTCTCTATTCTCTGAGCAGTCATTAACTTACATACATGCGAAACAGAGCTACTATAATTTTCCCATGCCCCTGTTTGCTACGACATGGTTAATTTCCTGTAGTGAACCTTTGGGGTGTGGTTTGTGAACTACACAGAAACCCGAATGTTAAGCAATATAGTTGCATTCCAAAGATCTATATGAGCAGATCAAAATGCACAAGGGACACAGATCACTGTTTATGACCATTTATTTGTCTCTCATCGATACATTCATGGTGGAGGTGACCTCAGGTCCAAAATTGATCGCCTGACCACAGACCTAGATGAATTGCAGGGGGCAGGGGGATAAACACTGACAGGCGATGGTTTACAGTGACTAATCTTGGCTGGACAACGGCCAGCTTGTCAAGCGATTACAGACTCTCAGCCCAGTTGCCAGGGCCATCCGCGGAAATGACACGCTTTTCTGAGATGGAAAGTAGAACAGCAAGTGGAGGGGTGAATGGAGGAGATGAAGAGCAAGTGGAAAAGTGAGGGAGAGTGAGTACAGAAGTAAGTGGAGTGGAGCTTCTGATCAGGAGGTGCAGCAGAAGGCCATGCTGGTGATTTGAGCAGCTGGACATTCTGGCAAAGGCAGAGAGCTACACGGATGAGGCCAGGATAAGTCCAGGATGAGACTAGGGTGAGTCCAGGATGAAGCCTGGATGAGCCCTGTATCTTCTGTGAGCCCCTTAACTCTCAGCCCAGCTCTGACGGCTTCATCATTTGTCTTCTGAAGTGCAATAGTCTGTGCTTGGATAACTATAAACTCAGGTATTACTATAAATGTGAAAGCTGCAATTGGGCCAAAGGTCAGCTGTTCACAAACTCAGCTTGTGTGTGACTGCAACTCTGTCATCGGGTTTCAGAAGCTTGTAAAGTTAAAAAGCCATTATTACTCCTTTGAACCTATGTCTTCCATCACCACTAGGGAAACATCTCAGAAATGTGTGCCAAAGGTCGTCTACTTAGAAAAAAAGTAGAGAGCATTCAGTTACAAGCATTTCCCAGGGCAGCAGTCATAAACGTCACCCCCACCATCACTGCAGCTCCACTACCACTGGTTTCAGCATGTTTTGAGTGGAGAAATTATCCGTACTCAGAGGCTAAAAAAAGCCAAGAAGATATCATCAACACAACAGGATGTTGCAATCGAGCAGTTGCTGAAGTCTGAGGGGGGAGTACATTAACAGGCAACTGTACGCAGGTGAAGCAGCCATTGGTTAATGAATCCATCTGGCAAGAACTCATGTCATCTGCTCTGTTTCTATGGATACTGTTAATTTACTGGAGAGGACCAAAAAGCTGATGAAAAACAAAAACACTGAGCTCGGTTTGAAAAGCACACAGCAGAGAGGGCTTACAAACCTGATCCGATAACAGCCTGTTTTTTTCAACGTCAGCTTCAGAAAAAGGTTTACTTTTCTTACTTCTCATATATCCGTTGGCCCCTCATGAAGACCTTGGCCTCGCTGTCCAGAGGAAAAGTGCCGTCGTCCTTTCGGAAACGATAAAACAGCTTCATATCTTTAAACTCCCTGTGCTCATCGCAAACTGCAAAAGACAAAACAAAGGTTAATATTTAAAGCTGAGAGTGACTAAAGGCTCATAAAATGTATTGTCCATAAAGCAGAATGATATACCACCACTGAAAAAACTTCATGATATTTTGTGTGTTTGTGTGTGCATGCCCCTGCTCTGAAGCTCTTTGCACCTCCAGGGCAATCATGGTGGATGAAGCTCTGTGCATCTTTAGACAGACCCGCCATGGTGGATGAAGCTCTGTGCATCTTTAGACAGACCCACTATGGTGGATGAAGCTCTGTGCATCTTTAGACAGACCCACTATGGTGGATGAAGCTCTGTGCATCTTTAGACAGACCCACTATGGTGGATGAAGCTCTGTGCATCTTTAGACAGACCCACTATGGTGGATGAAGCTCTGTGCACCTCTAGACCAACCCACCATGATGGATGATGCTCTGGTCCAGCAGCTTCTGCATGATCCTGATAGCTGTGTCCCTCTCTGGGGCCTCCTTATGCTCTATCAGCCAGTCGATGAGCTCCTTGGCCACAAAGCAGTTTGGGTATGTGCGCAGATGATGCCTCCTGTCTTTGATCACTTTGCCTTCGTGGAGACGCAATCTAGACATCAGAAACAAGACCCCTTAAGAGGATGGAGGGTTGGTTTGTGGCATGCATAAAGTCTATCTGAAGCAATCACTTTAGTGATGATCTTTAATAAACCATATCAGTGTTATTACTCACTGGTTCTGGAGGGCCACAGCACTCTTAAGCTCTTATGCTGCTTGGATGGAGTAAACTGAACTCTTAAATGTCTTAGTAAGTATCTAATGAGCTAGAAGCCCTGTACTATACTAGGAAATACTGACTAATTTACTTGAACAAAATATAACAGATGTGCTAATGCTACAGCTTGTTATTTTTGAGTTACAAGTTAGGTCCTCCTACACATCTAATAAAGGTTCTCCAGCTAATAAGAAGGTGAGTGCCACGATGTAGAGTCACAATATTTCATTTAGGTTATTGCTTTATATTCTGTATTCTATATTTTCCACTGGCCTCTGAATGTGTGCTCCTGAGCCCCGGTTTCCCAGTCAGGGTAACATGGGCCAACCCAGGGATCGTCATAGTCAATAATCAATAATCAATAATGGCACTACATGTTTGTGGAACAGCTGGAACACTTTTCTCAGGAGAAGACTCATACCTAAAGTAATATAAACTGCGCATGAAAGCAGGTATTCTGAGCTGTATTTTTAAGTCTTTCCCCCTTCCTGCAGTTTCCTTGGCAACACTTTGACAGTTTGCCCAGATGCTGTCTCCATAATGAAAGTAACCGAATGTAGACCTACGCAAACTTTTTAAAAATATGCCAGGAGCATACTCTCTCAAACTTTTCCAGAATCTGACAGAAATAGTCTGGCCTGATGGATGTACAAAAGGGTTAAAGAACAGAAGTAAAATTCCATAACTAAGGTAACGAGCACACGTCCCAGTAGAGCTGTTGCCACATCCGTCTCTCAAAATATCTGGACACTATGTGTTCGTTTCTCCATTAATAACACAGAGTTGTCTGCAATTTAACTAAAATAAACCGATCTAGTGCAACCCGGGTCACTGAACTAAATCTGTACACCTGAACCTCATGTGAGAAGGCCACTGACATATTTTACCCCTAGAAATGAACTCATTTACTCAGATTAATGCATAGTTATGAGCACCCCTTTACACCCCGTCCCAATTTAGGTGCTTTCTATCATCTTACCAAGACCCTCCGATAATAGGTGGAGGCTCTGCAGCTTGGGCATAGCAGGACAGCCTTTTGCCCCTGTAGCGCTGTTCAGATGTGATTACTCTCACCAGTAGACGTCCAGCTTCAGACCCCTAATGAGATGAGCCTGATTTTGTATTTGCTTGTTTTGGGGTTTTTTGGCTTTACGGGTTACAGGTGATTATTATGCAATGCCATAACTGTGCATTACAGTTCTGAACAATTTATTTTTAGCTATTTCACTCAACTGATAAATTTCTAGAGTGCGTGTTTATCTGCAACCTGTGTTGACATTAAAATATTGTATTAGACTAGATTATAGTACTTCTCAATATGAGTCTATTTTTTTTTCTATGTCAACCTCAGCTAGCTGGGAATATTTTACAACCTCAGAACTGGGAGTGGGCAGGTTTGCATATTGTGTTTAAACACCCTTCTCTATGATTTTGGGGGAAAGCCTTGTTTAGTGAAAATCATGCCCTAAAACCACAAGTTAAAAATATGTTAACACTGACAACCTGATTAGGCCTAATACACTGTAATAATTTAATATTTAATGTAATAATTTAGTAGTAATATCTTGAGATAAAGACATTAGTGACTAATGCCAAACTGAAATAAGATACTGAACTCTGACTTACAGACCCGACTGCAGTAAAATATACTCTACGTGCTCTTCAGTTGTGACGCAGAATGAAACAGAGTATAAATGTAATTCACCCTGCACAAATGGACCTCCACAATGAAAGGCCACAGATCAGTGTGCAGCCTTCAGGACACTATCATAGCAGGGCCCTACAGGGCATATTCACTAAGACTTATGCTGGAACCTCACAGCCTGACGGGCTGGCTAAAAGGTCAACTAAGTCAGACATTCACTTTAAGGATCACTGTAGCATTTCTCCTTCTCCAATTTAGTATTGCGAAACGATATCAAGCAGGAGGCAGAGCTTAAATGCACTGCAAGACTGCAGAATCAGTGTAGATGGAACGTGCTGACACAAGATGACATGTAGCGGACTTTCCGGTGGGCACATCTGACGCTGACACTAACCTAGATGGTAACACAGAAGCAAGCGCCATGATACGGCCAACCGATATGAGTGACACATTACACTTCCATTACACTGCCCTGTACAGAGCACCGACTGCCACTATCAATGACATCATGCCAGTAGCCCCGAGAACGACATAACCAGAATGACAGGATCCAGATCAGGCTCCATCTGCATTTCATGCACTGTGCTAGAGCAGCATGGCTGACAACCCAGCCTTACAGTGTAAACGGCCCTCACTGCTTCACCTCCCGGTGACCTCAGTTAGGAATACCAGCACTGCTAACAGCAGCTGGAGCATCCCCTCCGCTTCTCCTTCTCATCGGACATGACAACCTGATTTCCTATGCCTCTAAGCTGTAGAAGTTCCCCTCTAGGGCCCCAAGTACGCCACTAAGCATCTGGAACTAACAGGAACTGATATTTTCACGGTCTTGAGTGTTAAAAACAATGTTGCAGAACCTATAGCAGGATTTTCTCCTCTTTTTTGCATGCGACTGTTTGGTGGTATCAATAGATTGCCTTCACGAATTTAAGTGAAAGCTGAATTAATGGCCCATTCGTTGATGGTACACACCCCTTAAAAATGTGGCATGTTAGAAGGTGAAAAAACCTATTTAAAACCACTAGCGTTTAAGAGGACAGTGCATTGTATTGCAGAAAAAGCTGCATGTGATTCCATAATCATTAAACCAATGTACCTAACTACATACAAGGGTAGTGGTAGCTCAGTGATTAAAGTACTAGACTTGTAATCGGAAGGCTGCTTGTTCAAGCTCCACCCCTGCCAAGGTACTTCACTTGTAATTGGAGTCAATTGCTCCAGTTGTACTCAGTCATAATTGTAAGTCGCTCTGGATAAAAATGTCAGCTAAATGCCCTCATACGCCTACTGAAGGTCCTACTTAGTGCCAACTCAATTTTAATGGCGCAGCGATCACTCGTACAAACGCCTTGGGCTACAGAACCACTAGATTCCTCACAGCTATATGACCGTCACTCAGCAGTTATCTTCGGCGCTTTCCGATACCACGGGTCAAGGTTGCGCTCCCGTCTGAAACCACTCGATCGACACGTACGTCAAAGCGTTTCTCACAGCCTGCAACGGCGCGGTAAGTAAACGGCAGGCCGCGTCAACCGCCTTCGTGCGTGAAGCCGCGCGGCGAGCGCGCAGGCCTTTGTTTGGAGCCACGCCCACCTCAGCTGCTCCCCGGTAACGAGGACCTCGGCCACGCGCTCCAGCTCGGCCGCCTTCTTCTGCACGGTGCTCCCGGTGCCGTCCATCTGAACGTGTTACCAGCCAAAGCTTTCACACACCAAACAGGAAAACTAACCACACATGACAATTATTCACCTACGACAGAAACAGCTGACAGTAAATGGATGTGATGTTTGACAGTTTAGCTAGAGATCTGGGATTGTCTGTATCAGCACGGTATACTCTACACACTTAAATGATTTCTCTTAGCTTACTTAACTATTAACCTCAGTAACCAACTAAGCAAATTTTCTAATGGTGTTAATAGCAAACAATTACATAGCTAGCGCAGTAATAACGAGAAATGTTAAGTTACTTAACGGATTCTTACAGTGCGTTTAGAAAAGGGATTAAGTTACCTCTTTGGTTGGACGAAGAGTTTTCAACAAATCCTAAATTATGGTTTAAAAACTACGTCAGCGATAGTAGTGAATGACCATAATTGTATCGCTCACCTGTTTTTAATGGCTATTAAATTCAACTGACAGGTGTAAACTTGCGTTTTTTGTATTCCATTTAGAAAGACGTTCGCCTTTTCCAGTCAACCAATATACAGGTTTGCGGCTAAATTGACGAGTATCTTCGTGTAATCGCGTCGGTGCCCTAAATGAATGGATGTATCAGGCAAACAGATTTCCAGTCATCGACAAATTTGACCAAGCTACCGCATCTTGTTTACTATTCCACACTAACAGCACGTTTTCTCCCTGCGAGCAGGACAAGCCAAGTCGTCATTGGGGGAGTGCACCAAGCAGGCGGGGTTTCTGCGCTCCAGTCAGCGTATAAAAGGCATCTTGTTTTTGTTTTTTTTTTTCTTTTGTTTGACAGAGAAAATAGATTACAACGTGAACCGTTGTTTCTAATAAAAACTCGTGCATGTTCATTTATGAACGCAATTCGATGGCAAATCAAGCTACCTTTTACTATGTGACAAATAAGAGCTTTGTAGACTCTAAAATGTCAAACTTTAAGAGAGCGAGAAAGCGTGAAAACTATAGAAAAACTAGAAACATACAGAGAAAACTAGAAACATAAGAGGACAACAGTCCCATTTTTCTGAACTGAAAGAGTCAAATCCGTATTCATCTTTGTGGTAAGGCGTGTGAAATACGTGTAAGAGTAGCGACATCTAGTGGCTGCCTGGAGTCTCACAGCTAAAACCTTTACAGGTCCCTGCGAACGTCAGTCTAACGCGTCTTCCGGTGAATATTGCGGGAAAGTTGAGAATCGCAGCCTCCAAAAAGATATTTTCCAGAACAGCAAACATGAGGACATTAGAAGAGGTGCGGGCCACATTGCAAATTGCAAAACTGAAGGAAGAGGATTTGCAACCTGTAACCCACTGTCTCACATTTGGAAGTAATGTTACGTCCGGGGATTATTGTCTTATGGAGCTAGACGATACACTTTGTAAACACATTGAAGCCGGCAAGAGGTGACTTTCTTTCTACGTTTCGCATAACACTTGGTTGATATTGTTAGCTGGCTAGCTGACTACATAGCTAGTAGTGCAGTAGCTATTCCCTAAACTACTTTAGTTAGCCAAAATCATAAACGAGCTACACGAGTAGTTGGCTAGTAAGCTAGTGATAGTTGTAGCAGCCCTAGCTAGGTTAGCTGACTTAACTGAACTGAAACCTGTAGTTAGTTAAACTCGAAGACTAGCAGATAAACGTTAATGGGACAGAAGGCTTAAACAGATTTTGAGAAAAGTTTGCTAAAACGATATAACTAGACCACAAGTCTTGTTATATTGTGTATTGTGTATATTGCATATTGCAGTAGAATATTGTGGTCTGCTTACTCGTTTTTGTTCTGTTCAGTCTCATAATCAGGGGGGACAAAGATGAGCATGCGGTTCTGTGCAGTGAAGACGAGACGTACGACCTGAAAATGGCGGACACGTCCAATTTGCTCTTGTTTGTCCCTGGATGCAAGACTCCTGACCTGCTCCCTGACAGTCCAGCACATCCTCAGCTTGTGCATGCCCAGGTATCCTAAATCCAAGCTCCGAAGCCCCTAAGCAACAGTAGGACTTTGGAGTGCCAAAAAAATAAGCTCATCCTTTGCAAACAGACAAATTCATCATGGTGATTTTATTTAATTCTCAAACATCAGTTGACGGTGTTGGCGCGCCAGCAAGAGAGTCACATAGCATGAAAGGATAGTCTTTGAGTCTAGGAGTAAATGGCAGCACTTTTGTAAGTCACTCTGGAGCGTCGGCCCAATGCCGCAAATGTAAATAATGTAGTTTAATAATTAGGCATCAGCAACAAATACAATCTCTGTTGTCAGATATGGGGGTGTTCCAACAGTTACTGGGAGCTTAGACGCCAGCGACCGAAATTGAAGAAGCTTAAGAAGCTGCTCTCGGAGAGTCCATATTCTGGTCCACCTTACGGCACCCAGCAGGAGGTCCCACAGCAGAAGGTACATCACCATGAACCACAGCTCCTTGCAGACGTGTTGATCTACAGTCACAGCCATGTTAGTTGTACGCTTGGACATCTTTTGATCAGATCGAATGGTGCTGCTTTGCAGTACACTATGGAAGACCTCCTTGGCAGAATCCAAGCAAGCAGAGAGGAGATTGAGGCCCACCTTCATAAAATTCATGCATGTGAAATTGATGGTAAGTTCATTATTCAGGATATTGGAAATAAGTGGCCTAAAGCCACAAACAGCATTTGTGTTACATGTGTAGAACAATCCACTTGGAGCTTTTAAACATGCCTGTGTGGTTTTCTGGGGGGAGTTTTTCTTGCACCAGAGCCCTGTCAAATATTTTTACATGGTTACTCCAGGGATTCTAGAGAATTTTGTGCCACTTGTGCCATGTTGTGGTCTTGACTGTCCTCTCCAGGACACTGGCGGATGTTGGATTTTGATTATGAGCTGAAGCTTTTGGGTCACGTGACCCAACTGGTGGATTCGGAGTCATGGTCTTTCAGCAGGGTCCCCCTCACTGTGTGCCTGGAGGAGCTGGTGCCGTTGGAGCCCAGGTGAGCGATGAAGACCACAGCTGTGGGGCTGGACAAGGTCATCTGTGAAATTCACTCTCTTCCTCCCACGTTTTGCACATTTTCATATTTTTAATAGCTTATTAGGTCATTTGCAGATTTTAGTTACCATTGCAGAGAGATGCTGTAGATTGTGGACTAACTCTCATCTTCCCACTACAGAGAAATGATAGAACACTGTCTCAACTGTTATGGAAGACGCTTTAACACAGAGGGTCAGTAAATGCACTGCACTGTGCCCTCAATAACAGTTTCATATATCTTTATATTATATATATTTTATTTGCACTATATTTCTCACTATCATCAAAGCTGTGCAATTTCAGAGCAGGTTTGGGGCAAATTTAACCGTGTTTGCTATCACATCTGTAAGACAAACTAAAGGCAATGATGATGGGTAGAGGTGTTTTAATTAATCTCTCTCTCCCCCCTTCTCTCTACCTCTCCCTCACTCTCCCTCTCTCCTTACCTCCCATGCTCCTTCACTCAGACGGTGAGGTCATGTACGCGCTGGATGAGGATAAGGTGTGCAGTGCCACAGCTCAGATGCTGTTGCAAAACGCCATCAAATTCAACCTGGCTGAGTTCCAGGAGGTGTGGCGTCAGAGTGTTCCTGAGGGCATGAACACCAGACTAGACCAGCTCAGAGTGAGACAGCGTGAACACCACACACACACACACACACACATTTTGGAAATGTTCACACATCTGAGTGAAGGGCCCAATTACAGTGTGGTTTCCATTTGTACACCTGTCAGGGTTTAACACTGGTGGACTGCAGCTCGAAGCCAGAGACGATCTCCCTACTGCGAGTAGAGGACCTGCCTGAGGACACCCTGGAGCGTTTTAGCGCCCTCTTTGGTATAAGGGAGAAGTGGACGCAGGATGACATTGAGCCGTATATACAGTGAGTAGTATCCTGTTGGTATGTCTGCACCCAATATTCAAGAAGCTGAAATCTAATTTATGTCCTTTGAAGGAGGGGAAAAAACACCTCCAGGCTGTTGCATGTCTGTTTTCATAAATTGACACAATAATTGCTTTCGTCATGATGTGCTTATAATAGTTATATATGCAAGTTCAGAATTCTTGTGTAGTCCCTGTTTGCCTGTCCTGTATAGTCAAGAGAAGCAATTTCTAAACTCAGTGATATGCTTGGTGTCTCAGATAAATATATATTTTATGTTACACCATGCTTACCATAAAAAGCAAATAATGGGCCCAATATTTGGTCAGCTGTAGCTTTAAGGCATCTGTATTTTTGGAAAACATATAAGTATTATTAGTTATAACCACTCAGTATTTAAGCTAAAACCTAAAGAAGCTAACAGGAAATCCAGAGGACTCTAGAGCTGTTTGATGCAGAGAAGTTGTAAGACTAGGCTAAATTTAACTTGGTGTTTAGTGGCCCATTTCCTTATTATTACATTGTTACTGTGTCCTTAGAGAGTAATGTAATGCCAGTCCCATTAAAAGTCCTTTCCACTTTCTAAAGAAGCTTACCTTTCTTAAATCACTGTCCATTCCCTGTGTCTCAAACAGGGACCTTTGCGGGGAGAAGCAAACAGTTGGAGCCCTTTTGACCAAACACGCCCGGTCGTCCATGCAGAACGGGAGAAAAGTGTTCAACTCCAGAAGGCCCATCGCCAGCTGAAGTGGTTGTTTCACTCTTGCTTGCATTACACAAGAAGTAAACTTTTAATTGTTTTTTTTTTTTTTCATCTTAAATTTTCACTTTTACTGTGTTTTGTCCATTTATTAATAAAATAGTGTGAAAAGGTTATTCATCTTGTGAAAAATAAACATGATTTTTAAAAATATGTTGATAAGATTTTCTAAATGACTTTCTGTTGATTATGAATTTGTCTGCATATCAGGAGCACTATGAAGTAAACATGTCTCACGAGACCCCGTTGTTTTATTGTCATTTTCTTTTATTAGCCATTTCTGATATACACTGAGCCACCTTAAACTTTTCTTTAAATTCCTGTTATCAGCTAGTACACCAAAGACAAAGAAGGATACACATTAAGTACACATTAAAAATGGATTAATGCATTTATTTAAAGCTGCGGTCCTTTGTCTTGCATTTCGCTCCAGATGATGTTGGTTTGACATGGAGCAGAACAAGCAAAACCTAATCAAAAAATAAACATCCACCTCAGGACCCATATGTTCCTATTTTGCTAAACCTGCTTCCTACAAAATGTGTGGCAGCACATTTATTACTATGGGATCTGGAGACCGTGTACACTAGAATGGTGTCATAGGTCAAGTGTGACTGGGGAGTTGTTATAAAGGTGTTCTGAACTATAGTGGTTACCTGCGATGATGATCCAAGAGTTGGCCACAAGGATTATGTCATAACGGGCTAAGTTCCACATGTTCAGGCATCACTGTGTATACTAGACAATAAATCTTTGAAAAACTACATTTTCATACCTATATGTTCAGCCGAAGAAGCTTTTTATCCACAGAAATTAGTAGCAGTTCTGCTGAGGTGGGTATTGCAGAACAGCTCCTACTAAACTCACTGATTTGGCTTTTACTCATTTAATCTGATTATATACCTCATAGTTACAATAGTATTTATTTGGTATGAGGCTATTTGTACTTATGAAAGAAATAAACTGCTGAGAGAATCCTTGTAAATTATTTGAACAACAGTTCCTGTGATATACACCACTGCAGAATATACCTATCACATGCAAAGGAATTGGGTCAAGGCAGCTGACAGAAGGAACAGCGTTAAATGGCCCACAGCGGGATAGGTTAACTGTACATGGTTCTTACATTTTGGCTTTTTGCAATCTGGACTCCTGTTATCTGGAGCAACATTTCCTGGGTTGGCCTCAAAATGGACCGGGCGGCAGTAATCTTGGAGCTCATCACAGGCCAAGATGATGTACTTCCTCTCTGAGATGACTTTCCTCAGAATACAGTTATTGTCCACATAAACGGTGGTGAAGGTGAACTCCTGCCTACTGATGCACAGATTACCGCTGTATACTTTACCCCCAGAGGCTGAGCAGACGTTATCCACCTCCTGCTTCTGAGTAAACGGAAGGAAAGACTGGATGGGTCGGTTGCATGTCCCAATGTTCTGGATAAAGGCCTGCCACTTGTTTTGGTCGAGGGTGGTTGGAGCATCAGCACGTACATGCTTACTCAAGAAGTCTTTATAAGCGTGGATCTTATCTGAATACATGCATGGGTGTTGGTTGTTCACTGAGCAGTCCTGTTCATTAGCCATGGAAGCCCAGAAGCACTGGGCCAGCAGGATATAGACCAACATGTTGGCTGTCACCTGAAAGAAATAAATGCTGACGCTTCAACTTGCATAAGATCTTATTTCTGACTTTACATGTTGCTTAATTTTTCTTGCTATTTTGCATTTGCACAATATATATGAAACCATTATATCCTTTTTAAAAAGCACATTTTATAAATAAAAGTCTGTAATGTTACTGAAGAAGCAGTTTACCAGTGTACGCAGAGCTGCAGCTACTGACTTGTTCTGTCTGAACCAATTGACAAATAGATTTACAGCAGATTTAAGATTACTGAAGATTTAAGGTACTGAAAGGTGACCACTTGCACCTTTCACTTCCTGTGTAAATAAATACTGGAGTTCTTGAGGTAACAAATGAGCAACTAGTTTCCTCTTATCTGAAATTAAAGTTACTGATTAACTTTAACAGGCAAGCCTTTCGTAAGAAGCCAGTTCCATTTTTTCCTCAGTAATAGGAACTCTTTATACCTCTTTAGCATTACACAAAAAGAAAAATTTTCTGGAAGCCAGGTTTTTCCAAAGAGCTGAATTAGAATGTGGCTTTGGTGTTTATATTAGGCTTCTGTGTTCTAATTTTAATCTGGGGAAAACTGCTGAAGGTTTCATTGCATTGCGCCCCAATGTGACTAACATTTGTTACATTTTCACACAGATTTTTATCATGATAGATAAACCTTTTACTATGTGTTCAAACTTTCTGTGCTTTTTTAATTTGTTTTGAGATCCAAGTTTGTGGATAGAGAGATGAAGTGATGGCCAATGGACTCCTGAGGGTAACTGACTCCACCCATCTATCAGCACACCTGAGAATAACTGACTCCACCCATCTATCAGCACACCTGAAGAGAATTGAGTCCACCTCTCTTGTAGCTGTGGAGCAACCATGAGGCAGACACACACACTGAGAAAAGCAAGATTTATTAAGGGCAAATCCATAATCAGAGTCATTAGAACAGTCCAGGGTCAGTGAGCCAATACATAGCATACAAGAATACATAATAAGCAAAACACACAATGACAAACAGAGGATGCAGGCTATAACAAAAATGCAAGTAACAATAATGAGTAGAAACCTGGGCAGTGGTAGCTCACTGGTTAAGGTACTTGACTAGTAGTTGGAAGGTTGCTGGTTCAAGCCCCACTGTTAATTGTAAGGTGCTTTGGCTGAAAATGTCAGGTAAATGTAAAACACATCAAGGCAGAGTTTAAGTACACAGTAAGATTTAAGAAGGCACAGGTGCAATTCAGGAGGGGTTGAGAGAGCAAAACTATGGAATGGAGCCCCAACAAAGAAGTAAAGGGGGGTAACAATGAAGGTGGCAGGGAGTAGCCAATCATGACACATCTATCAGCATACATGAAGATAACTGATTCCACCTATCTAAGGATAAACAGTACTGGATAAAGGACTGCAATGTTCACAGTTATTGTTCCTGTTAGAGTTTATGCACCAATGGCAGATCTGCCAAGTCTAACAAGTGTATTTACCACACTGCAAAAAGTTACATCTTAGCAACTGAAAAATCTTAAATCTACTGTAAATATCTGAAATCATTTTGGCATTGTTATAAGAAAATTAATGTTAAATGTGAAAAACTTGCAGACAAAAAGAAAAGGAAAAACAAGTGCCCAACTGAAACATTTAAAAAAGGTAAAGAAAACAAAACCAAACATAAAAGGTGCACTAACCAAGCTCAGGCACTACCATGCTTGAGAGAGTTAAGGGCCTTGCAGTGGCAAGTTGGCAGTGTTGGGGTGTGAACCAGCAACCTTCCAATTACAAGGCAAGGACCTTAACCACTGAGCTATTACAAAAGGGTCATTTGTAATCCAGACGTATCTGGAATTTGATGTCAACTCTACCAGATAGAAAATAAATGTATAATATTTTGAAATTAATTAGAAATAGAAATAGAAATAGAAATGAAATAAACAGGATGGATACTGTTGCATTGTTAAGATTTGAATGTCTTTTTTGTAACTGTCTTGTTTAGTTTTTTTCCCCAACAGCAGGACCAGGTACATCTGGACACGGATCTTTAGACTTCTCAGATCTAGCCACTCACCCTGCAAAAATGTGATAAATTAATAAGTGTAACAGAAAGCTAATATATCACCTCACTTCCTTGTCTTTAAGCTATGTGATTCTGCCCCTGACTAATACTGATTAATTATTTTACATTCCGTCACAGGCGTATTGAAGAGAAATCTTTAAAGATTTCCTTTAAAGACACACCTCTCTTTTAGATCAGGGGAACAGAATCATGTGAGTTGACATTAACATTTAAGATAAATTAATCTAAATGATAGATGTATAATAAGAATGATTTAACCAATTTTATATGCATATGCACTCATTAACCATAATTTGTATAATATGTTACGCTGGCCATCATCTAGCCATTCTCCATCTGAGAAAGGTCTGGAAACAGGGCTCTTCTGTGAGGCTTAACACTACTGTGGACCCTACCTGGGTGTGAGAGAAGACATGGTCCTGTTACCAGTATTACTGTGTACTGTTCTGGGGTGGTACTATGAGTGGGAAATCACTTTAGGCATGTTGCATGATGAGTCATGTTTGTTTGAACAACTTTTAAAATGCTGTGTGGGGTAAAAGCTTTAATTGAGTTTTATTATTTGTATATTACAATACAAATATCTATCTGTTTTGAGTTTCTGAATGCTATAAAACCACTCTGTAAACTGTATTATATTACCTGAAACTAAGTAACCATTTTCCAACTAACAAGTAACATTAAACCCTGGCCACGTGTGTGCCACGTGTGTGCAATCCCAGGGGGCGTGGTTAAACAGTACACGTGTAAATCCCCCTGCACACGGCGGGCCGTACCACGTGACTTGGGGGAGGAGCCAATTATTTTCTCCTCAGTATTTTGCCAAGATAACCATGCTTGTATAAAATCCCTGTTACTCATTACAAAATGTTAAGAAACAGATATAACATGATAACATGATAATGATAACATGTTCCAAAGCTTTTAGCTTGCTGTGTATTATCCTATTAGCCAGGGAGCTGATATGCATAGTTCAACAGGATACACAGGATAAAATGTACAATATCCTATGCATTAAAGGATATACATGTTATCCTGTGTATATATTCAATAAAATAATGAATAATATGGCCTTAATCATGTAAGACGGGGATACATGTGTTTGAGTCCCTTCTATTAAGTGTTCTTAATAGAATGTCCTGCCTGACACTCGTTATGAAATACTTGTTGTCACACACAAAACTGAGAGTTTAAGGTACTTTACTAGTAATTGGAAGGTTGCTGGTTCAAGCCCCACCACTGCTGGGCCCCTGAGCAAGGCCCTTAACCCTCAATTGCTCAAGTTGTATTCAGTCTTAATTGTAACTTGCTTTGGATAAAAGTGTCAGCTAAATGCCATAAAATGTAAATATTGGATTGAGGAAAAGACTTTAAAAAGGTCTGTATTAAAATTCATTGACACTTAAATAAACATGGTTAAAAAAAATGCGCACAGAATCGATCATGTATACACTGTGCAGGCTTCTTTAAGAATGCATGTTGTGAGGCCTCCTAACATCTCCGTGTCCTCCGTTAAGGCATCTTAAATATGGAAATAGTGACGCCATGTGGTCAGCTCTGGAAGCACCGATAAGATTAGGGTCTGCCATTCCAGCTTCATGTGACAATGCACATAATTAATATGGCTCTTAGCCCCGAAGAGTCTCAAAGGAACAAAGGGTGAGGCCACAGAGAACTGCATGAATACCTGGTTAGATTCTGCATACATTCCATCACTCTCGTATGTTTTTGCTGTAAAGTCGTGATATTTCATAGTGTAACTTGATATTGCACAGAGGACAAGGCATTAGATATTCTAAGTGAAAACCAAGGAGACTGCATAAAGTATAGGAGGCGATGAGAAGCGCTGTGTTATCGCACCTATGTTTATACCATATGAGGTGCGGGAAGTGATTTTGTAACTTTGCGGCTAATAGGTGTGAAAAACTGGAGATTTTGCGATCGTATTTTAGTATACACATCCCTTTTTTCTTTTCTTTTTTTGCTTGTAAAAGCAAATGCTCACGGGAGAATTATATAGTGAATTATGTAAGGATAAACATTAGTGTTTCATCTCCATTGAAGAACTGGTTATTGTGAATCTGAAAATAGCCCTCATGTTAAAGACCTTTATGCACATGCATTTAGGACAAAGTACAAAACACAATGTCAGTAAAATGCAACACATGCAGTACACAGGCATCATTGGATTACATTTTCACAACACACTTTATTAAAAGCACCTTGCACCTACAACTATTAGAGATGTGTCGAAATATTGGTAGCCTGGGTTGATAATTGAGTTGTTCATTTGAGTGCCGAGCTTGGCAATTTAATTGCAAAGTTTCCTCTCCATTCGAGAAGACATCATCAATGCGGACTGAACTACAAGTGGAAGTTCCTGTAGCCGTTAAATGGGACCAAGAGCTCAGATTAATGAGGCTATTGACCTAATATGCTGAGTTAACAGCACACGGTTTTCGCCCTGATTTTCCTATCGCTGACAGGTCGCAGACAGAGAAAAGCTCTTGTGTTTGGTACTATGGTGCTTGCATTTGGCTGGCTGTTTTTTTTTCCCCAATAGCAGCTGGTTGGTTCCAGCACAGTAATTAATTCCCCCCGCAGGGCTGAATAAACGATGCATCTCCTCATCACCTGTTCTATTGGCTGTTGGTTGTTGCTGCTGTCACAACGTGTTTGCCATAGTGTTAAGAGATCAACAGCCTCATTAATCTGGTTTGAGCTTTTGGTTCCATTGAATGTAGCCTACAAGGATTTCCACTTGTTAGGAAATTAACCGCACATGGGGGAGGGGCATATTTGAATATAGGCAAATCAGAAACTGCTCATTTAAATGACAACTGTTTAGGCCAATCAGAAAACGTGATACCAAACTTTCTCTCACTCACTACCAAACTCTCAAACTTTTACACATACACAAGGTCTCTCATTCACTATCAAGCTTTTTCTCGTTCACTATCAAGAATGCCTAAGAGTATGACAGTGTGTGTGAGAGAAAGCATGATGGTGTGTGTAAGAGGTTTGAGAGTGTGAGAGAGAGAGTATGACTGTGAGAGCTAAGTTTGAATAAAGGGCCTCTTATAATGGCCAGCAAGTGCTGTGCATTCATTTTTATGTGAATACCAGACACCCTGAACAAAGAAGGCATCTAAGAAATGGATATTCATACACAAATGAGGTAATATTATAAGGTGTGCGGTCCTGAGCTGGGTCTATGTTTTCTGATGTACTATGCTCCTAAATGTATGTGAATGAGCATGCAATTAAAAAATTTTTTTTTGTTTTCTTTGATTGGATGCATGTTCACATAATAATTGTAAATACACTGCATGACAGTTAGCGAGAGTCTCACATCTGCAGTTATTTCTTATTTTCCTCATTTTTCTTCTTGCTTTTGGTGAGGCATTTGGAGCAGATGAATGCGGCTGACAGCACTGTGATGATTAGAAGACCCATAGCAGGACATGCAAACTCTTCAAAGCTCTGGACCTTTGGCTGTTTGCAATCCAGCCATAGGGGATTTGGTCCAACATTTCCTGGGTTGGCCTCAAAATGGACCGGGCGGCAGTAACCTTGGAGCTCATCACAGGCCAAGATAATGTACTTCCTCTCTGAGATGACCTTCCTCAGAATACAGTTATTGTCCACATAAACAGTGGTGAAGGTGAACTCCTGTCTACTGATGCACAGATTACCGCTGTATACTTTACCCCCAGAGGCTGAGCAGACGTTATCCACCTCCTGCTTCTGAGTAAACGGAAGGAAAGACTGGATGGGTCGGTTGCATGTCCCAATGTTCTGGATAAAGGCCTGCCACTTGTTTTGGTCGAGGGTGGTTGGAGCATCAGCACGTACATGCTTACTCAAGAAGTCTTTATAAGCGTGGATCTTATCTGAATACATGCATGGGTGTTGGTTGTTCACTGAATAGTCCAGTTTACTAGCTAAGGAAGCACAAAAACAAAGTACCAGGATGTACACCAACATGCTGGTTCTGTTTAAAAAAAAAACAATAACAACAATCAGTGAATGTAACTTTTGTTCATTCTCTGTCTCCCTCACTCTGTTCTCTCTCTCTCTCTCTCTCTCTCTCTCTCTCTCTCTCTCTCTCTCTCTCGCTCTCTCAATAACTCACTTATTCTTTTTTTTTTTGCTGTAGCAGCTGTTTTTATATTTATCATTGTTGTAACACAGCGGAAATGTACTACCTGTGAAGACGACAGGCAGGAGCCATCTGTAGTCTCGCTAGCGATCCACTTTAGTATCGCTTTCTGTTTGAATGTGAGCTGACAACCTTACGGTGGGGCCTCATACAGATAAGCCTCAACTTAGGAAGCATAGCGTTTACAGAGTAAGAGAAAAAACACGTTGCAAGGAGCAAAGCAACTACAGAAAACATGACCAGAGTCTCCTCCCTTCGCTGGATTAACCCATTGAGGGATGAGCCTTTCACTTGATCACATGGATTCATATTTTCAGCCTGTGTGGCTTTCTGAATCCATTCATGAGAACTCCCTTGAGAAAACGAGTCAAGCAGAAACATTGTCACTGGGAGCTTTGTTCAGACATGTTCACTGCAAGTATAAATAAATGTTCCAAAATAGGCAAAAATCTTTTGTGAATGTCAGTTTAGTGATAACTTCAGACATTTGACCTAAAAAGGAGACCTCTATTAGCTTGGTACATTTACACATAATGCCTGTAGAGATAAAAGTTTGAATGTGGTTATGTTTTTGAATTTGTTTTAGATTTTTCTATGAGGTTTCAGATCATTTTTAGAAGTAAGGTATATTCTGGACATTATGTGATTGGTAGTTGTAGTTGCATTAGGCTACACATCCTGATGCTATGTAAATTTTGTAACTGCTGGTGTTTTCTGAATACACATACAGATGAATGTTACCTACCAAGTGCTCTGATATGCACAAACACACGTCCACCATGATGTAAACCAGCACAGGGCTGTTCAACAAAAACCCGGGTGATATGCCTGTTCTATGCCCTCACAATTTCCCACTTAGGTCCTCTGAATGATCATTTTCTGTTTAAACTCTGTCTGAATGCAGTACCTGTGAAGCTTGAACAAATGTGACGTGTATATGTAAGGGGTGGGACTTCACAGAAGCAAGGCTAGTCCAATCACGAAGTAGAATATCAATAGCCTCCAGACTTGCTCCTGCTTGCAGTTTGCCCTGGCTGATTATTGGATGCTCCTGAAGCATTTTCATATATTCAAAGCAGCTTAAACAGCAAAGAACTTCTGCTTTTAGCAAAAGAAATAGGCCTAAGTTTCAAAATCATTTTTATTCAAATAGCAAAAGTAAATCAATGTTAATCAGTACCTCATTGCTGTAGGGATTTTGACCAACATTTCAGCACAAACTAACAATTTTAAAATTACCACCTGTCAACTTACCATATTCCACACCAATGGCTAATAGCATTCCTAAATAAAACTATAACAAATTAATAAAGCATGTGTAATAAACAGTAATGCCTGATTAATGTTGTATATTTTAAAAAAAAGATTTAGCATCATACCTGTATAGATTTTACAGGTTTTTTATAGTGTTTTTTAATTTTTGTTTTATTTAGTCACATCTGCACCAGTTTGTAAATATAATAATTTAATGTAAGTGCAAAGCACAGGAAACTGTTGCTTTTAGTTTTTCCTTGCTGGATATATTTTACCAGCAAATTAATTTACTTGAATATTCCAACCACATGAATCTGAACATAAAGACTTGTGATGAATTCTCTTCAGACTTGAAGTGTGTGTAATAGTCTTGATTTCAAGGCTTTTACCTTAACAAGTAGGAGTAATTAACCTGACAGGTTCTTCCACTGGTCTTGTCATGCATGAAGCACCATTAACCCTTCAGGTTTACTTCTCTTTATTTAACAGTAAAACCAACCCACCACTTACGGCGTAAAACCCATAATCTCACAGCACTTACGGTGTAGATTTGTTTGTTTTAAATTCCTCTTAGATAGAAACGACACTCCTTGGGCAGAAAAATGCCAGTTCCAAATCACAATACAGAAAATAAAAGACAAACAGCTCTCCAGAGCAGGAAGAATAAATAGTCTAATGACTGCAACATTTCTCTGAATTATTCACCACGTCCTGGGCAGTCACACACATGCTTGTCTCTCCCTAAGCCTCGGCTCCACCCACCCTGCAGAACTCTTACTTGCTGTCTTTTTCAAGTCCTATATTATACCTGCCTTCTTTCATCAATCAATTGCCAAGACTCTCGTCCTAGTACCTGATTCTAAGCCTGCTCGTCCCTTCTCATTATGTGGGTTATTAGTGTTCTAATCCCGTGTGGCTTTCTTCCCTTACGCTTCGCCCTACCTCCATCACGCCATCTGCCCATCACTGCACCAGTTTCTGGCCCTTGGTCTTCGTTGCACTTAGTCCCTGTAATAAGGGTCTTCAGCAACTGTATCCATTCTCTCCTCATTGGATATGACACCTTCACTGGCAGAACAAAGCATGTGAGTGTGCGGTCCAGAAGGTGTGTGGGCACTCCTATCTATATTCTTATGACCGAATTTCAGACATTAATTTAATCAACTGTGTTTACAAATAAATGCTACATGTTAATAGAAAAATGCAAATTGATTACAAGTTGTCTTATTCAAAATCATTTCTATTCAGAACTCTGATCTCTCTCTCTCTCTCTCTCTCTCTCTGTCTCTAACACACACTTAAAAATTAGGGAAGACACACAAACAAAAACATGGTGACACAAATTGGTATGTTGGAAGTCAGACTAGGAACAATTACACATAATAACGTCCAGCTAATTTTGGTTATAAAAACGTCATAGGGTTCTAAAACAAGCATGGAACCTCAGCCAGAGATTAGTCTCATGTTTCACATAGAGAACTGCAAAACTGGGAGTACTGTATAATCTAAAGCCCCTATTGGCTAGGTACAAAAAAAAAGGATAACAGACAGAAGAAAAGACCAATCAGGAAACGCACCAGGCCCGGTGTTAGGTATTTTGTTCTCTACAAAGGCTAAAGACAGGGAGTGGATGGTGATGCATGTGCTACACACTATGGGATGTAGTCATGCATGCACACATTCAAAGAGAGTGAGGATTGGATTTTCAACTAAGAAGTGAAGATTGACTTTTGGAGGTCTTCACAGCTGGTCAGAAACTAGACAATCCTCACACTGGTAACGTACCAGGTGTAATTGCCGTTTCTAGTCAGTTCAGCCTTAGTGTGTAGTCTGTTTTCTTTCACTGAGCCTGCAAACCACTACCAAAATAACAAACTATATCTAGCTGTTGTTTTAGGAGAGAGAGAGAGAGAGAGAGAGAGAGAGAGAGAGAGAGAGCGAGAGCATAAGAACAGTTCTAAATGGAGTAACGTTTTCTGTTCTTGCAGAAGAACTTCAGAATGGCTGTCCTTACGTTTTGCCTTGTGGCATGTGCTTTCTATCTCATCAACGAGCTGGACGGAAACTCTGAGCCTTGCATGTCGGCAAAGCACAACAACGCCCACAAGGTTTTTCTTCGGCGCCATATACCCGAGGGGGTGCCGAGGACGTGGGATCAGAATGCGTGGGAAGCGTTCCTGAGGAAGATTAAAACGTGCAACAGGCCGACTCAGTCCTTCTTCCGTTCAAGCGAGAGAGAACGGGTGGATGAGGTGTGCACGAAATACGGCGGAAAGGTGCTGTCTGGGAACCTGTGTATCAGCAAAGAAAAATTCTCGTTCGTAACTGTGCGCGTCAACATCGACGAAGGTGCATGCGGAATCCGGACCATTCAAAATGAGACCAAGCACATTATTCTGGCATGTGACGAAATCGGAGACGTGTGTCAGCCGGTTCATTTTGAGGGGAACCCAAAGGCCACCTTGCCCAGTAATAACGCCCCCGACTGTTGGGCCCATTCAGGGGGGAGCTCTGGCTTCCAGGTGGCTTTGCAGGAAGTCTTTTTGGTCGTCGTTTCTGTAGTGATGATTTGTAGTTTTAACGCTGCAGATTACATTAACCAATTTTAAGACGGTTGTTATGTCTGTTATCTATATAGTGCATATATACAAGCTGTCTGATAAAATTGAGTGTTATAGACGCTGACAATAAGATATATAACTTTCAACCAAGCAACAACTTGTTAAACCCAAAATGAACAAATAAAGGTTCCAGAATATAATATCTTTCAAAGTGATTTATATTGTAAGGAATAAACATCCTTGATGTAAAAAGAGCATCAACCTCTTAACCTTTCTGTGGTATATGGAGTTGCTGATCCAACATGCCAGTTAAAACCGCTTGCCATATGCACATCTTTTTCTATATAAAATATATCAGGAAAACCTCCGCATCGAAATCGACGGTTTATAATAGCCTACAAATGTTCGAAAGCTCTAATGTTGGAAACTGCGCAACACTTTGAGAAGGTGGCTTTTTTTGTTTGTTTGTTTTTTTGCAAGCAAAAAAAGGAAAGTGACGTGATGTTTGCTGGGGAAAAAAAATGACATGTTTGAACCCCAGTATTCTGCTATTTATTTCCAAATGGTCAATACAAAAGGTCAATCAAAAAAAATCTGACTTTAGAACCATTTAAAAAATGTTTGGTGGGGGAAAAAAAGGGAAAAAGAGAGTAATTGATCCGTGTGCAGTTGTAGCGATCTTTCTCGTAATCAACATATTTTCTAATGTACCAGTAATAACTTCTGGTACGTGACGGCACAGGAACTTGACGGACGCATGTGGTAAAATACGGAGGCAGATTTAATGACCAAAGAGGCATTCAAAAATCAGTACAGGTTTGGCTCGGATCCAAAAAGACAAATGCACATGGCGAACCAATCCAAAAGAGCTAGGAAAGAATACAAAAACGATATATCATGGATGCACACTGGATAAACGTAAAAGCGATAATTGGCGCAACCAATAGTCCAGTGATGAGGAGCGAACTAATAACCGACGGTGGCGCGTGACGTTGACTGGGTGTTGCGCAGCATTATGGGGGTTGTAGTTGTAGGGAAGGAGTGTAAGGAGCCGTGACATGAAACTGTAGCGGAATATATTTACTTTCTTTGTATCCTGTTTACGAAAGGCCGTATCCTGTTTACATTTTCGCCTACCGTTACTTCCAATTCATGGTGCCCAGAAAGTGTAGGTGTAGGGTAGGTTTTTGTTTTAAAGTGAGTAACAAATTTTATTTATTTTTTGCCCACAGTAACGACGTTCCTAGTAACGACAATTTACGACATATGGGTATTTTGTATGTCTTTTGAGTTTTTTAACAGTAAAAAGTCTAAGTGCTGAATAGCTTTGAATGTATGCCTAACCGATGCGAGAAACTGTCCAAATCCATAAAAGACTGATCTGTCAAAGACGTACGGTGAGCTTTTTACCTTTGGATATAATAATATAAATGATGACTTTACTATAAGTGCGGTTCTCTAAAATGTATTACCAAACTACCATAGTCATACAGCCTCTGAAATATTTCTTTTACCTCCTGGAGTGTTCTCCGAATATTACAATATACAATACAATAGTATTTCATCGGTTTATTCATATTCGGCTAGAAATTAATGCCGCATATGGACGGACATGGAGGTCTGCATTATGGCCACAGGAGGGCGAAAGAGCTTTACTCAATCCGGCTCGGTCTGGATCTCATTCCTGAGCGCGCCTCGGGTCAACCCGCACAGACGCTCAAATATTTCCACTGTTACACATTACACTGTTCTGCTGAGGTTACAGGACAGGTGTTTTTTCTGTTAGTTAGCTAGCGTCTTTGGTTTTTCTTGAATATCAACTATGTGAACCATTCGTGTTTGGCCGTTTTCAAGGAACGATGCCAGACTATTTTCATCTCACTACTTTACACAAACAAGCCTTTATACTTTTGACTGCAGTTGAATTGTGTAAGTAACCTGCAGAATTGTACAAACATGTTTAGTGTTGTTTGCTTCCAAGGGCATGTCACACAGGTAACAGGTGTGGGGTGTGAGATAAATTTCCCGTTCTGTAGTAGGGTACTGTAAGAACTATTCAGTTTCTGACAATTTGTGTGGTTACTTTCACTGACAGTCTTATCCTGTCTAGGAATGTAAGCTTAATTGATGGAAGATAGGAATCATGTGATAATCTCTGTGTCTCACACATCCATGCACCCCCCCCCCCCACACACAGACATACACACACTCACACGCACACTCACAAGTATTTATTACCACTCCACTAATAATAAATGAAGCTCTGTTCTCCTGAACGCATACTGTGATGGTGTGTAATAATAACGAGAGGCTCTGTTCCTATACAGTATGTCTTCCGATGCCTGAGGGGAGAGAAGCAGGCTGATTGGTGCAGAGTTGAATTGAAAGAATCTAAAGAATAGGACCAGCTAGAATCTGTGAGCTTCAGACAGCTTCTCCATAGTTGGCTTGTGTTCACTAAACTACTGAATTAAAATTCCCAGTAGAGGCTTTATTTGTTCAAGGTGCAAGTGTGTGCGTGTGTGCGTAGTGTGTGTGTGTGTGTGTGTGTGTGTGTGTGTGTGTGTGTGTGTGTGTGTGTGTGTGTGTGTGTGTGCGTGTGTTTGCTCGTCTAAGGATTTGCGTGTGAATTATGTGAGTGAGGCACATGAGTCAGAGTACAAATCTTGCCTGTCCAGTTAATATCACTTAATTCAAATCACTGTCACTGTATGTGCACTGCCAGTACTAGAGGGAGTGAAGAGTTGTAAGCAGGTACAGTATATGGAAGAAGTGTCCAAGCAAAGCAAAGTGCCTCTACATCTGCGTGCTGTAGGTGTTTATAATACCTCTATATACATAATTATTGCACACACATGTATACACACAGACAGAATTTGCTAATAGCAGAAAGACATGGAAACCACAGATGAAACATCACTACACTACTGGCTGAAAAATGTGTCAGCAGTTCAAACTATTCAACTGTAATTATTGTATAACTAATTACAGCAGTCTTGCACTGACTGGTTATTATGTCCACTTACTGTTTTACACAAACACAAAAACACACAAAAGCACGCGCACACACACACACACACACACACACACAGACACACACACACACACACACACACACACACACACACATATTAAAGGTACTATATACAGTGTACTAGTGTACTACTAATTAAAGGTACTATATACGGTCAATCAATAATTGCTGAATACAAATACTACTGGGGGGGTACAAAATAACAGAATTAAATATATTAAAAAGGAATTGGCATTCATCTACTTCCCCATGTAACCTGATCACATTGACTCTAGTCTGTATCCTTGGCTGCTTTTCCTCTTATTTAATACTTGCTAATGCTGGACAAGACATTGTGAGGCTTGAGCTTCTGCAGGTGACTATGTGTGTATGGGGTGTGTGTGTGTGTGTGTGTGTGTGTGTGTGTGTGTGTGTGTGTGTGTGTGTGTGTGTGTGTGTGTGTGTGTGTGTGTGTGTGTGTGTGTGTGTGTGTGTGTGTAGCCTTCATGTTGACATATCTACGCAATTCTGAATTGAAACCCACATGAAGTGTAATCTTATTTTATTTTATATTTTATGTTATTATCTGACTTATAAAGGCACCATGCATCAGTGAGGTCAACTGTGCAAGAGTTAATACATACCCTTGATCTTTTCTTCACGCTGCTCTTTATATTCTGCTCTGAAGTCCTGGATATGATTTCATATTTGACTCTGAAGCAGAATTATAATACTCCAGCAAGTGCAGGAATATTGTTAGTTCATACAATAACTACGGGTGAATACCGAAACAATACTGGGTATGGCTTGAATTTGTAACCCGCTGACGCAGGTTTTTGGCCAGTAGCGAAAGTTTCATCCGCAGCTTCCGTGTGACTCCACTGTCAGCACCTCCATGCGGGGCAGACTCACCTCATTTGCAAGGTCTGGAACCGGCGAGTCTTCCCTGCTAGTGCCTGTTTTGGCACCACTGTGAGAAATGTATCAGACCACTTTTCCCCAGAATCAAATACAAAGTGTGTGTCATGGCCTGCATGCATAGCGTGTGGTGTGTGAATGTCAGATTGCAATGCGTGCGTGCGTGCATGTGTTTGTGTAAGGCAGCGAGAGTTCATGTTTGACTGGCAGGCCTGTGGGTGGGGCCAGGTGACAGGCCAGGTGACGAGCCAGGTGACGGGCTTGTGAGCCTCCCAGAAATAGCGGGAGATGGTGCTCCAAACCCAGAGGGAGTTGCGGTGCAGTTTCCCTCTTAACAGCCAGGCCCAGTACACACACTGATGCCCAAAATGTTCTCTTTCTTTAATAAACTTTAATGTATATATAAATATACTTTTAAACATCCAAACAAGTTACCCTATAGCAAGTGTTAAGTTCTCCCACACTATTTTTGCAATTCATAGAAGCACACACATAATCAAATATTAAATTAAAGCATACACATAGACAGAGGTCCTTTTCATAACTTTTGCACACTGTATGGCCAACAAGCGCTACTACATTCTTTAAAGTGTTTTAAGTGTCTTGCATGTGATTTTTAAAAATTCTGCCAGTATCAATAATGTGTAGGTCTTACAGGACTCTTTCTGTTTGTGCTTGTGTGATTGAGAGAGAGAAAGAGAGAGAGAGAGAGAGAGAATGTGTGTGTGTGTGTGTGTGTGTATGTGTGTTCTAAGTTAGCGGAACCATTGGGCATATATTTTGCATTTAAAATTGAAGGTGCACCCATACTGATGACAGTATGACTGTTGTTTCTGTTCTGATTGCAGGTGAGTGTGTGTTTAAGATCTGTGTAAAGTTGGTGTGTGTGTGTGTGTTTGTGTTACCGTAGTTAGTGTTTGTCTTCTTTGTCCCTGTAAATGTCATATGTATGTACTTGATGACCTTCTGAATATGTGTGCAGTTTTATGGTCTGAGTACATAGTGTGAGTGTTTGATGGTACGCATAAATGTTGTGCACGATGTGTGTGTTTGCTTTGGTATGTGTTTCAGACAGAGCCTGGGGTGTGGGGGGAGTTGAACATAGAGAGGCAGCTGCTTTTTACTGCCCCAGGGAGTAATAAAGGATATGGGAGAGGGGCAGTTATTTGGCTCTTTTTAGGAGCAAAAGGTAGAGAGAAGGCCTTTTTTTATTAGGGTCACACTGTAACCAAGTACAGTTGCAGGCATCAGCCCTCAAACCATTCCACATTTCTCACTTACCTACATCTTCTACACACCAAACCATTCCACATTCCTTACTTACCTACATCTTCTACACACCAAACCATTCCACATTCCTCACTTACCTACATCTTCTACACACCAAACCATTCCACATTCCTCACTTACCTACATCTTCTACACACCAAACCATTCCACATTCCTCACTTACGTACATCTTCTATACACCAAACCATTCCACATTCCTCACTTACGTACATCTTCTACACACCAAACCATTCCACATTTCTCACTTACCTACATCTTCTACACACCAAACCATTCCACATTCCTCACTTACCTACATCTTCTACACACCAAACCATTCCACATTCCTCACTTACGTACATCTTCTATACACCAAACCATTCCACATTCCTCACTTACCTACATCTTCTACACACCAAACCATTCCACATTTCTCACTTACCTACATCTTCTACACACCAAACCATTCCACATTTCTCACTTACCTACATCTTCTACACACCAAACCATTCCACATTCCTCACTTACGTACATCTTCTATACACCAAACCATTCCACATTCCTCACTTACCTACATCTTCTACACACCAAACCATTCCACATTCCTCACTTACCTACATCTTCTACACACCAAACCATTCCACATTCCTCACTTACCTACATCTTCTACACACCAAATCATTCCACATTCCTCACTTACCTACATCTTCTACACACCAAACCATTCCACATTCCTCACTTACCTACATCTTCTACGCACCAAACCATTCCACATTCCTCACTTACCTACATCTTCTATGCACCAAACCATTCCACATTCCTCACTTACCTACATCTTCTACACACCAAACCATTCCACATTCCTCACTTACCTACATCTTCTACACACCAAACCATTCCACATTCCTCACTTACCTACATCTTCTACACACCAAACCATTCCACATTCCTCACTTACCTACATCTTCTACACACCAAACCATTCCACATTCCTTACTTACCTACATCTTCTACACACCAAACCATTCTCTATGCCAGCACTTTCACGGGGACCTTTTGTATGATGGATGTGCCTGGCCTGGTTTTTGATCACAGGAATAATTAACCATTCTATTTGTAGATCCCACTAAAATGTCAGAGATGAACTTTAGCTGGAAAAAAAGACATTAAAATGCTTTGTTCCTCATGAGTGCTTGGTCTCTCTTGGTCCTTGCTGTTAAGTGCCTCTAAGGAGCCTGCTCCTCATTAAACACATCTGCAGTAAATCATCTCCACCTTCTAATCCCAGTGGTATTTCCTGGCCTGCAGGTCCCACTTTCCATGGACAGGCTACTCCCTGCCCGAGCTGGGTTCCAGGTCCACATCATCTCATTGGCCAGGATCGCTGCTCCACCTATCGTCTCTGCACTATTGCCATAGCACTAGGTCCCTCCCTTAGGAATCAAATATCAGAAGGAGTCTTAATTGGGCATGAATGGAAATCTGAACCTGAACCTAAAGCCTTAACCAAAAGTAAACATTAACTATAGACATTATTTGTTCCGTGAATTCACATAATTTGGTATACACATGAAACTGTTGGAAGAGATGAACGGTTTGCTCTGAGTTTAAAGAAAAGGCTTCAAAGTCTTGAAGCTGAAATAGAGTGAATGGAGAGAGGGAAGATGAGCATGTGATGAACACACAACAGGAGGAAGACAAGGAGGGAGAGATGGAAAGATTGCAGGAGCACATTAGGTGGAGAGAGAGGTTATTTTAGTCAGACAGCTGACAAAAATAAACCATTTATAGTTCTAATTTCACAAGATTAAATATACATGAATACACTGTGGAGTTATAAATTAACACCCAGCCACTATTACAATTGTGGACTGTTATCACTGGATAGGATATTTTACTTTCCAAATTCACACAGCGATAAATGATATTTACCAACCGTCCCAATTTTATTTCAGGCCCACATGACCGGACTTGCGTTAGTCTGTGTGAAATCAGACCATGCAAAACTTTTAAAAAGAACATCTACTACGGTACGGCCCCTCCTCCCAAGTCTCTCCCTGTGTGTGTGTGTGTGTATATTCATCTGTGTGGCCACGCTCCCATGTGTCACACCCATTTGTAATTGCCTGTGATTTAAGTATGTATATAAACCCTTATGGTTCTGTTGTCGGTGTTTGATGTTACGTTAGCGTCATTGCTATGTAGTACTCGTTTCTGCGTGAATAAACATGTTTGTTTAACATACCTCGTCCCCGCATCCTGCTTAGCCTCCACTTGTTACACTACAGAACTAGGCGTGAGACACTCATACTAAGAACCTTTTTATTACTAGGCATTGCTAATTAATATTGACCATATGTGATGTAAAAGACATAACCCCCCGAAATACTCAGCAATAGAGTATATACAAAATCTAAAAGAAAACAAATTACTCAGGATTAGAGTATATACAAAGTATTAAAAAAAACAAAAAAAAAACAAAAAAAAGGAAGTGGTACAGGTGACAGAAGAGAAACATGAGAGAAAAACAAATGTTAAAAAATGGCTAAAAGAACACTAGAATTCATACAGTACTGCAGCAACACCACCCTTTCCAAAGCCCCTCATGCTCACTAAACACACCATCTCCCATCGTGACTTTATGTGATCATTTGACTGCAATTAATTGTGATTACATTATACATCTGGAATGGCCAAATTTCAATATTTCAACTTGCTGTTGAGAAAGAAGTTTACATCCCAACAGTCTGGCTACAGTCTGGTTCTAGTATCTGATAGGATGACACAGGACAGCTGAATCACACAAACTACAAATGTGGTTTGGAGTCCAGGGCCCATTTTTACCAGTGAGGTAGAGTCAGCTAATCATGCTTTCATCACTAAATTAGAACAAGCTAATTAATTTTAAAACCCTTGTAACTCTTGTGCCAGAGGTGTCTTCTCCTAAACATCTCCCATCTGACAGATCTAACCAAAATATAACATACCTAACTTAAATGTGATGACCATAACAATAATGCCTTGAACTCTAACGTTATACGGCAAAGTCTAATATTGACTTCAAACTATAATATACCACCCCAATTCTAATGTTTAGATGCTCCTGGACTGCTCCTCTGGGGTTGGACTGTTGCACTTTGGTTGATCTCCAGGAACAGAGATTTACACCTCTGCTTTAAGCAGAGAAGTCTGATGTATAGACTGGACAAGATTTCATTATTTGAAACTGGACTAAAGTCACAGTAAAAACAAAGAAGACAAAAAAAGAAAGTACACTTAATGCAGCATACAGTTCCATTTGGTTGTGGAGTAACAAGTGTATGACATCTTAGATGGCTTGCATCCAAATACAACTGGTACAACAGAATCATTGGTTAAGGTATAAGGTAATGCAGAAGTGGTTGAGGATGACTTGAGACTGCGCTTGTGATAAATGTGCGAATCCTGGTTTCTCCAGGAAGAGTCAGCCTTAGCACGGTTAGCCAGCGGAGTAGGGAGGAAGGCAGGAAGATGAAAATGGTGGGGGTTTTTTTTGGTTCACTTTCACTCTTTGCCATAAACTCTTGTGCATACCACATCACCTGCAGTCATCGTCTGAAAAAAGGCACAAAGGCAGAGAGCTACTCAGTCAATCTATTGGGAGACCATTGATATACCAGGTATGCCTAACAGTGGCGCAGAGGTACTCCCAACAGTAATGATAAGCAAGAATAACAAGCAATGGTGTGCAAATTTTACCAGGATCAGTTCGCCATTATTGGTTAGTTCTCTGGTCCAGGAAGTTTTAGGTCCGTCCCCTTTCTGAAGGGTCTGCTCGCAGCTGATCTTCCTGTCTGTCTCCCACCGTGGAAGGCTCTATGGGGAGGTTTCAGAGGTAGAACTGTCAACATTATAATGGGAGGTTGAGGTTGAGAAGTAAAGAAGCTTTAAGGAAAGCAACTTGGCGTAGCTCAAAAGAGAACTCAGGGAAAAGGGAGCGTTAATATCCTAACTGTGGAGACTTAGAAGAGCTGTAATGGCTGCAGTCTGAGGGAAAATGGAGAGTGGGAAGTGCAGGAGAGAGGAGAAAGGATAGCACTTGCATTCAGCTTCTTTAGCCATGAACTTTTGCTGAGGAAGTAAAGTGCACTTCTGTGAGTGGGTGAGAGCACATGTACCGTGCAGGGGCGTCCGTCGACGGTGGTCTCATTAAACTCCTGTCCCACGGTGAACGTCACTTGGGTGGTCCTGACTGAAGTGGAGGTCTTAATGGATAGTGTCTCATTCTCTTGCGTGATCTCCACCAATGGTTTTGATGCTGCTGCAACAGCGATCTTACGCAACATCACGTTCACACCTGAGAACACAAATACACAGCCAGTCTGTCAACAGAAGTGAATCTGCCAAAGCGGTGTGCACTCCAACTCACACTGGAGGCGTTACCACTGAGGAAGTGTGAGTACTGTGTAAACACTGACATGTAAAACACTAAGAGCTCTATAAAACAGATTTAAACATACATGGAGAGCTATAATGAAATATTTATTAAATATTTTTGGAATGTTTATGAAAGAGTTGTGCCATCAGTTACTGACACAGCTGGAGCAGAGATAGGAATCAACGAAAATAAAGATCAGAGAAAACCTCTGAGTGGGAATATGGCAGAGTATGTTTAAATGGGACTGAGAACAGCCACTATCCTGCTGTGAATAAGGCTGGGGAAAGAGTGATGTCATAAGGGTGGGACAGCACCTTTGGCTTCCCCAGAGGCACAAACTAATGACATAATCAAATATGATTCTTATGAAAATGGCCCATCCAATAACCTCGCCCTCTATCTACACTCACACACACACACACACACACACACACACACACACACACACACACACACTAAAGATTGGATTACTTCTTGCCCAGGCAACAATAGATCAATAATCACTTAAGGGAGGTTAAAACACTGAAGATTAAAAGTGTGTGGAGTGCAGGGAGAGGGGAAGTTATTGGAGTACCCCCAGGGACGCATTAATCTGTTACACCTTCCTGTTGGGAAATGGACAGAGCAGAATCCAGGCCAGGCAAACAAAGAGAGGGCTGTGAAAAAGAGGGACAGATGAATAAAAAGAGCAAGATTGCACTGGAGAGAGGAGAAGAAAAGAGCAGACTGACTTAATAAACAATCCTGTCAAGACACCAGGAGAGGAAACACGAGATAGACCCAGGAGGACGGAGAGTGGAAGGAGGATGGTAAATGCTGCTGGACGCAAAGAGGCCAGGGTGTGTGTGTGTGTGTGTGTGCGTGTGTGTGTGTGTGGGTGTGGGTGTGCGTGCGTGATTCTGAATTTGTGCTTCGAGTTGAATTTCACACTCTTCCTCTTGCACACATTCCCACCTGTCACCAAGAGTAAATATATACACACACCAAGACACACATACAGACATACTCTCACACACACACACACACACACACACACACACACAAATGGAGACATGCAAACAAACTGACAGTTGATAGCTTTCTTTGCCATAAGGGGTCCAAATAACTCTCTCTTATACAAACTGCCACACACACACACACACACACACACACACACACACACATGCATGCAAGGCTAAGCACTGGTACCCAACATGCGGCGAATAGCTGACAGTGTCTCCCAACACATGCAGCAGTGGTTGTGCACTGCATGTGTCTTAGGTGCTGGCTCTCTATGAAGACATCCTCTTACTTAGAAACTGTCAACACAATAAGGTCCACTCCCCCAGTCTGCACCCGCAGTAATGAACTGGGGAAGAATTAGCACACGCAGCAGCGGCCAGGGTTAATGTCAGTGTCACAGTTCAGGGGTCAGAGGAAGTATTTGAGGAAAGAATAGACATGGGGGTGGGGCGCAGCGACACATCGCCTCTGTCTGTGCAGCAACATTTTAATGAGACCAAGAGTTCAGCTTCTCTCCCTGCTTGACTTGTTTAAGTGTGTGAGAGAGACAAAATGGGAGAGAAAGAGATAGAGAGAGAGTGAGAGAGAGCGTGAGGGAGAGCGAGAGAAATGAGCACACACAATCTCTCTTTCTTTCTTTCACTTTCCGCTGTGTAACATTTCTTTGCGACTTTGTGGTTGCTCCCTCTCTTCTGAACCTCATCAGACCTGAAGCCTATTCTGGCTTAGCCCTGGGTAACCAGTGCCAATAATGCCCTGATGTTCCTGGAACATCGTTCCACTACACGGAGGATACAGCCAAGGCATGTAAACTAGCTCTACTTATTCTACAGAGGACAATAGTGCCACCTTACAGGACTTTAATGAATTTAAGTAAACAGCCATGCAAATATTCTGACACACATGCACAGATTTCTTGGCACTACCTTATGCACTATTTTATATGAAAACCATATGTGTGCACAAACACAAAGGAACAGGCTAGCAATGTCTCTCCTGTATTTGCAAAATTAGAGGGGATGAAGTTCATTTATCATGTATTTAATAAGTAAGTGTGTGTGTGTGTGTGTGTGTGTGAGACAGACACAGAGAGAGAGAGAGAGAGAGAGAGAGAGAGAGAGAGACAGAGAGAAAGAGAGAGAGAGAGAGAGAGAGAGAGAGAGAGAGAGTGACAGAGAGAGAGAGAGAGAGAGAGTGACAGAGAGAGTAGCTTGATAGTATCTGGGCATTTCTGGAGCCATACGTTGAGTGGATGCAGACAGTACAATAACTTACCCAATGCTTTTAAAAGCTCTTCGAAATTCTCGGAACTCTTCATTTTCCAGGTACCAGAGAAGTCGGGGGCTTTGCGATCCATTGCGTATTTTCTAGGTCTTTTGCGTAACTGTTTACTTTAATTTTATTTAGATCTATGGTTGCTGTTAGGGTTAGAAGGTAGTCCTTCAACAGTTCTTTCCCTAATTCGCTATAATTTTATTCTCCGAGACAACACGTTACTTTTGGTAGGGTGATGTTTAAATCTTTCTCGCTTTCTGGTCCCTTCTTTCGTTTAAACGGCTAGGCTGCCAAAGGTAAATTTCAAAACTCCGAACCAAAATCAAAAGCTGTATTCGCTGGTAGACTCGATAGGTGGAAAAACTAAGCCTGTTACCCTACTTTAATCGCAAGAGCACACGCCCTTCTAGGGACAGCTCCGCCCTCAGCCAACGCCTGTCAAAACCAAAGCACCAATGATAATTAGAACTGAATATAATTAGACTTCAAATGCCCGCCTCCCCCACGCCCCTCTGGAACATGTGCTTTCTTGAATGCACCCTGTTGCTTTCCATTTACTCGGTAAATCTCTCTATAAATGAAATGGAACGATTACAAATACTCCCTCCTGTATGTACCTGAAGGAAAATACATCTCTAGCTTTTGGGTAGTCACACACATGGGTTTGCACGGGTTATAAGGTTCTGAAAGGTAAATCAGATACTTGGGTTAACACGCTACAGCCTGAATATCCTCCTTACCTTTAACTTTCTTAAAAATGTCTCGGCTGACCGTGAGCAGGTCAATCAGTCTAGCGAGTTACAGCTTTGCGAACTCAGCCCCTGTAACTAGATCTGCGACGGTAGGGAGAATGTCTTATATTTCGCGCTAACGTGGAAGCACGGAAATCAAAAAGCAGTGCAATGGAAAATTTTGGAGAGAAAATTCAAATAAAGCTCCCCTACAAATATATTCGAGAGGTAAAGTAGGTAACACCGAAGGCGCTGTGGTGTGGCCTCCCGCAGCTCCAGCGGAACAACAGAAGGAGCGCGGAGCTTAATGAAAGGGCTTTGACGGAGGAACTAGACTTGGGGAGGTGAGGTTTAGGAGGACTCTAATGAACCAGTGGCCAGTGGGATTGAAGTGATGGATGATAACTGCACACGGAGGTCGTTAACCATTTACTTTTGATGGATAGGCCTTCGCGCAATGCCTGGGTGTTACCGGGGCGACAGCATCACCCGAGTGTCCCCATCCGTTGCACTCTGCTCGGCACTTCTTGGTGCGCTGTCATGTTGGCTCTCACACATGCGCCTACTGTTGCCTCGTCAGTCTGCCGTGTTAACCTAGGCCAAGAGTCTTTTGTTCCCGTTTTTGCTCCATGAATAGGGACTTAGTTGGTTTGACGTTAACAAATCACGCGACTTGTGTTACAAGCGGCCTACCTGAAACAGATAACGCTGCGCATTGCGTCACGATCCGCGGAATTCGTTACCTGCTTTTAAACAATAGCGTTTTGTTCGCGCTAATTCCTGCTCGTCTAACAACAGACAGCAAGTCCCTGCTGTTCAGTATCAGCGGGGCTACCTCTCTATCCATCTTACTATCTTCGTCTCCCATCTGCCCACTCCCAGTTTCTCCCGCCGGCTGGCTATTTTATCCAAACGCTTTGTTCATTTGTTAACTCTCCGCTGCAAGGTGACCCAGGGGAGTGTCCTTAGTTAACAGCGTATTGTATCACGCCGCTCAACTTTGTGCAAACACACGAACAGTATCTACTTCCAAAAGAGCTGCCCCGCGCAACGTATTATAGGCTATAAGATACCTGTGGAAATATGTGGCTAACATTTTATTCATAAATACCAGCAGGAGAGGTGGGATAGGATATGCATAGCATAAGATATTCAGTTCTGGTCAAACCTTTGACCTAATGACCAGTGGTCTCCCTTCATGCTCTTCCCTAACTCTCCACTCCCACACCCTTTCTGTGCGGCCAGTGCACCCCACCCCACTTTCACTTCATCCCCCCCCCACCCCCCCCCCCCGGCCATCTTTTGTTCTTTTGTGATGCTGTGAGTGCATTCCGCGGGCACACTGCAGAGACACTGCAATGGCAGAGAGCGCGAGAGACCTGGGGGGCTAGGGAGAGGTGGGGACCAGTACAAGGGTCATTTTTTTTATTGTATTGTCCTGCGCTGTGGAGAATGAGGGCAGGAATGATCAAAGCCTGAAAAAGAATGGGGGTTGGAGGATGGGAGCAGGAGAGAGAGCGAGAGAGAGAGAGAGAGAGAGAGAGAGAAAGACTGAGAGAATGGAAGAGAGAGACAAAGAGAGGGAGATAGCTTGAGAGA